>NW_009626032.1:0-4974 GCF_000690535.1 Cariama cristata | reverse complement strand
TATATTTATACATTTAATATTTATAAATATATAAAAATATATAGCTACAAAAATTTCTCCAGATTTTTTACTTATGTGGAAAAAATGCACATTTCTGAAGTAGAGCCATCTGCACAAAGGCTACTACGCTGCACTCTGGAACTGGCACTCCCTGCCATTAAGTGAATGTTTTGACTCCGACCTAAACAATTCTGAGCCTTCGTACACAGGCACAGCTGTAGGTCACCGCACACGATTCGATAGCTATCTCCAGGACCCCCAAGTCAGCATGGACCAGTTTACATGACCAAGGTTGGTGGCTGAGGATGTTCAGTGACAGTCCTGCAACTTGGATTATTTGTTACCGCCTTGTCAGAGTTTGAACTTGATGTCATTTTTCTCTGTTCCTAGGCTCTTCTAAGGATCCTCAGAAAGATTATATGGCTAGGGAAATATAAAAGAAGCCTGCATGACGTAATTGACCAGTAGTTACTATTTTTTGTTGGTGGTGCCAGTTTTTATTATGCAACTATACCATAGAGTGATAAGGCCATTTAAAAGTCTCTCCATAAAATAAATTCATGAATAAACTTACCCACTAGGTAGATTTTATGGTTATAAAAGCTGGCAGGCAGACTTAGTATCTCTCACTTATCAATCCCAGTTAGTTACTGGCATCTATCACTGCATTAACTGCCTGTCTCTAAGTCTTCACCCTCACAGAACTGCTTGGGGGGTAAAGTAGAATAATTCTCTCTGCTAGATGTCAGGCAAACTAACACACAGAAGACTGGATTTACATAGGTGTTTAGAGATGACTAATTTACAGATGTTCGGCGCTTGCTTTCCTTAAGTTCTTAAATCCTGCCAAATGCCTACCTACCTCTTAAGGCTCACTCATAAATCTGACTCACAATCAACTGTGCAAGTCCAGCAGATATCAGTCGTCCTTCAAACTCCAGACAACCCCAACCAGTAAAGCCATGTTCTGTTTTCCAGCGGTATAACAGATGGCTGTTTTCAGGCATAACTCTTTTCAACACATAAGAAACTTTAGTTTGTACAGAATACTGCAGAAAGTCATGTCAACACATAGTCTGTCATGAATTCTTCAGACCTGGCCTTTTAAGCCGTTACCCCAGCTAACCATCAACTCCAAGCTCACCATCTCTGTTCTTATCTTCAAGCTATTCCAGTCCCCAAGCCCAGAGGAGATAAAAGACCATGTAAAAGCTTAGAGCACTGTCATCAACTTCAGTCTCCTGGTGGGAAACAGGCTCTTCCTCGGAGTTCAAACAATTATTCCAGGGACTTTAGTCCACCTCATGAATAGTCACTATATTATGTCGCTTTACCTTCCTGACTGATAGAAAAACATGTTTTAAATATATAGAAATATCTAATATATATGCATATGTATATATAATATAAAAACATCTACATGTATAAAGACTACATTCAGACACTCCGACTCCCAAGAAAAGAAAAGAGAGAAAGATAAGCTGGTTTCTCACTAATGAAAGGTACCTGAATAATAGCACCAAGAGCGTGTGTGTGCGTGTGTGTGTGGGGGGGGAGGGGGGGGAGAGGTCTGCTCTTGTGGGACAAGTCACTGTTAGGGGAAGTTAAAAAAAACATCTTCTTCGCTAAATACCTGGCTAACAGTTTTTCTTGTTTCTTTTCCTGAGAAATTTAGAGTATCATATAAGGTAAAAAAAAAAACACAAAGAAAATTTACACAGTTTGGTTTGATTACAGCACAGACCATGAAAGATTTTAAATATTAGAAAAATAATGGACAGCTTCTAGTTCTACGGATGTATTTGACAATACTGCCTATCAAATGCATGGGTGGGTAGAGAGGAAAAGATATTATGGAGACTAACACAGAAAACAAACAGATTTTTAAAGCTGTAACTTCTAAAGCATACTACAAATAGACATGCCACAAGCCTATCTTCCATCTACGCAGAGCTACCTCAGAAGGCAAGATCCTTTCATGCATCCCAAAAAATACAGCCGCTGAATAACGTGAGAGAGCCAAAGACTTTTCTGACCTTGCATTTTCCTGTGTTTGTCACCAGCTCTGGTGCCACTGTGGCTTCTCGAAGCACTGCCAAAGAGCAGCAACCTGAAATAAACCGGGTGTGGCTGCTATTCAGACCCTGTAGGCAAGGGTGAAAACATTCCAAAGAAAAAAAAAAAAATCACTTTATCTGAAAGAAATTGCAGTCAGGCAGAAGGGAAAGAACTGGAAGATTCAAAGGTATGGAGAAAAAAAACCCAGTGATCTAACAAAAAAAAAAAAGGATGAGAATGAAGACAGCAGAGAACACAGGAGAGACGGGAGAAATGAGGAAAAAATAGGGGGGGAAGTCTTCTTCCTGGCTGTTCCCAGAAGTATATTTTGTTGTACAGAGTACAGTAACAACTGCAGTGGAATTCCACTGCATTATGCCCACACATTCAGTATCACCAAAAGATGCCATGAACCAAAGGACAGAGATGTGACAGTTAAATAAGGAACACTGCTCAGAATTCCTGTGTCTAGTCAATATTTGCTATCCAAGAGACTGTAAGAGTCCTGGAGCAGCAGAGCACCTTAGGCAAGAGCTGGAAAGTCCTTGCACCATCCCATTTCCCAGCACTGGAGTCCCAGACCCTCAGCACACCTCAGGGCACTCTCGGCAGCCAGAGAGACAAAGCCTCAAGAGAACTGGAAATAGTTAGGCCAAGATGATACGCATCTTAATAGCATCCTCCTCCATGCCGAGTGGGAAATTCCACCCCGCAGTCATACTGGAAAAAAGCCTAGACCTGTACTACAGTGTCTATCACCTGGAGCTGAAACTGGCATGAACACAACACATTTTGGTCCAGAGAGAATGAGTCCACTCATCTCATTTGCTTGCTTTAAGGTCCATGAACCCATTAGATTCTCATTAAAAACTCCCATGAACTTTAATGCAATGAACCACTGCCTTTGAATACTACAGCCAAGACCAAGGTACCATCTATTAATTATTGTGGCAACCACAAAGCCCTTGCAAAAGCGTGGAAGGCCACAATCATTAGCAGTTGAAATGTTTAAGCTCTGTAAGTATTTTAGAGACAGTAAAATCAGTTGCACACAGAATCTGGGAAATAAGAATGATTTTCTCCATATGAAGAACGACAGTCTACACTCCATTGTCCCTCTGCTCCCCAAGTTTCAACAAACCAGAGCAAAGACTATATGATTGAAATAGTAGTGAGACTCAGATCAAGCATAGATTAAAACAACCTATTGGCATCATGACCAAAGGAACAAGAGTTCAGGGAAAAAAACCCAAATCTTCACCCTCCACTGACAGTTGAATACAACAAAAGCAGTATAATCTTTCTTGAAAAGCTGTGATATGAATAACCATTTCAGCAGATGCTGACAACAACCAGGAGACTTTCAGAGTGAAAGAGCAACAGCTCTCTCTGTTCCTGTTACTCAATAACAACCATCAAATTCCAGGCAGGTATTTGTAGAGACAACTCATTTTACAGCTCCCAGTGTGGACAGCAAGTTCCCAGTCTCATGCTCCAGATCTACTCCTCAGAGATTAGCATGCAGTTCTCCCTTGTTCTGAAGAGTTATCTTCCACTAACAATATTAAGAAGGAAAAGAACCAACAGAGTACATATAGTCAACAGGACTAGGAAGAAAATATTGCCAAAGTACAAGAAAAGAGAAAGACTCTTCATAGAAAGAGGAAAAATTTCATGGAAGTGTTTTGTGCAGTAATTACAGCCAACTGGAAAATTACTTTCCTTATTTTTTCCAAAACCATTCCTAAAAACAGCATCTCTAGCTAGAAGTTGGACAGCTTCTCTACAGAAGTAACAGCTTCTATTATAACAGATTGCACTGTGCATTAGCTATGACCCAGAACTGCCCTTCCAGTCTTCAGAGGACAGAAAAGTACAGAGGATTTGAATTAGATGCCATGGTATACAAACTCATTCACCATGTTAGTGTGACACACTGAACTAAGCATAAGGAGAAACTTGGGATGGGATTTAGACCACCTAAGATAGTCACCCTATTGCTGGTCCCTAAAGAAGCAGATTTTGTAAGATAACTGCCTACATTACCTACTCAGTGAGGGAAAGGAAAGTGATTCTGAAGGCCTCCAGAGGGAGATTGTGTGGCACCTCAGTCAAAGGAAAAAAACACCCAAACAGGAAAAAAAATAACCAGCACATCTTTCTGGAAGAATTCCATGTCCTGACAGTAAATTCAGGCTGTGCAATGGCCTGAATTACAGATCAGTAAGATGATTCGCCCCTCTCCCAACACTGAAAAAACTCTGGTAGCAGGATGTACCAAGCTAGCTGTAACAGGATTGAACCTGATCAACAGTACTAGCTACACCCTGTTTTTCTTAATAGTAGTACCAAATTTAAAAACAGAGAACAGAATAAAAGATTTGAGAATTCCTGGATCTCTCACTGAATAGTCAACCCTTCATACCATCTGACACTTCACTTGATAAAAATTACACATATCGGCTAGGACATTTTACAACAAGCTGTGGTCTGACAAACTTGATGACTCCAGATTCAAATCTATCTCTGTGCACAGTTCTAATCCAATTGATTATTTCTCCGCATCCTCCTAAAAGTTTTTTCTTTGTCTTTTCATCTCCTTTCCTATAGATAATACTGTTGCTGTAATTTCCTCCTGCTTGAAGCAGCCTGCATTCTTCCCATCACAATCCAGTTCTTCAGTCTCCCCTCCAGTGCACAACATCCAAGTGAAGATAGCCCAGGTCAGCCAAACAGGAGAGCTCAGGGTGTCCTGCTAGGAAACTGGCTTGGAACAAGTTTTCTTCTCTCTGGGAGATGAGCAGTTTGCTTTTAAGCACAATGTCACAAAATTTAATTATATTACCACACCATGGTGTGGGTTGGAAGGTACCTCTGGAGATCCAACCTCTTCCCAAAGCAGGTTCACTTAAAGCA
>NW_009626031.1:0-46637 GCF_000690535.1 Cariama cristata | reverse complement strand
GGCCGAGCCCTCCGGGGGCCCCGCAGCTGCCGGGGAGCGAGCGGTGGGGCTGAACGCCGCAGCGACAGACCCGGCCTCAAAGTCCAGTGACTCTTAACGAGCGCACCTCAAACAGAGGTTGCTAGGGTGAGTAATTGTTTAACATAAAAATGCCCTTACAGTCTGAAGGAGAAGAAACCTTGTGGGTTTTTCTTCTATTTTTTCGGTTGTTTCATTACTATTTTTAGTTGACCAGGTTCCACACAGTGTTTGAGGGTATAAATTAGAACTCTTGTAGTTTCTTCCAGCTACTCATAGGCTGGCTTTAGATGTTTGATACCTGTTAAAGATGAGGCCAATCATGTAAATGCTTTAAAAAAAGGTTGAAATAATGTATTAAATTGTGTCATTTATTCATGCTACTAATTTTTTTTTTTTACTTCCTCTGGAGTTAATTCTTTAACTCAGTGATAGACTGTTTGGCTTTAGAGCACACAGGTTGTATCTGGATTGAAACTGTTCAAATACATATGTGAATGTTTTGTAAGCTTCCCCCCCCAAGTTGAAACCTGTAGTTGATGATGTAAAGCAAAGAATTTACTATGGCAGAAGCTGTGTAACAGCATGACATTTTCATTGTTTTTCTATATCTTCTTTACTGGCATGATTATATTTGAATGCAATCTTAAGTCTTTAAAAATGTGGGCAGTTTGTCTTGTTGTCCAGACAAATTCTTTGGTGTCAGAATTGGCTGATAACTACTCTAAAAGCTGTTGAAGTAGGTAGCAGATATGGTTAATGCATATCTTGTGCCTTGAGATACACCTGGAACTGACTACCAGGCCAAAACTAAGGAAAGGTTCTAGTGCTCAGATACTGCTCTTATCTCTTCTGGGTTTTCAGTTGTTAGACTTTCGCTACTGGCTAACTTATCACCTCCAACCATTTAGTCTGAAAGCTGATTTCATGCCGAATCATTGCATTGTCTAGTCTCTTAACATTTTAAAAACTTCTGAATTTCACATTTTCAGACAATGTATCCTGACTACTGTAAATATCTTAAAACAGGCATAAGGGAGCTTTGAGACAGAGTTGAATCTCATGGTATCCTGAACTGTACCTCATGTCTTTACAAGCTTTGACTTTAGAGAGGTAACCAGCATTTGAAAAATTTGGTGTGTGTTTTACAGGATTGGAATAATTTTCACAAAAAATCAAGAGTTAACTTTATGCATTTAAATGCGATGTTTACTATTCTTGAGGTTAAAGCATGTAAGAATGAGCAAGTTCAGTAATTAGTGTTTTACTCTTTGACTTGGAAAGGACCAGAAGGAATTGGGTTGGTTGGGTTTTATCTTTTTTGTTATTACCCAGGTTCCCTTCTGGAGACGAAAGCAGTGAGATGAGCAGAACCCATATGGATATCCAGAGAATGCTGCTGTGTGGGACTGGGGGCTAGCAGCCCTTACATCTCTGTTGGGAGAGGCTGCAAATGGAGACATATGAAATTTTTAGACTGATAATAGCTCACAGTTTAGACAGCCAGAGAATTTGGGGGACATATCTGTCTTTTCTCTACAACTTCAGAATTTGTGTGATATTTTAAATGGCTTCCAGTGTAGTTCAAGTGATGCATATTCCTCAGAAAGCCAATGGGAAAAACCCTTCCAATAGCAGGAGAACAGGAGTTGCTTGACTACATTAATGTCCCAGGCCAAGCATTAAAACCAAAGTTTGCAGGTGGGTTATGCCACAGAGGCTAGATGTGGAAACAACTGTGCCTAGTTCATTGTGATGTTTGATTTGGGCTAAGTTGTGATACTATAGTTCATTATTAATTTTAAATAAGTACTTTAGGTATACAGTGTTAAAACGTTTAGCTCGCAGACCTAAAAATCAAAAGTCTTTTCATTATTTAAGATTCTACCATTATTTTTCTTAGGGGATATGGAGAGCAGGTTGCTTGACATGTGTTTTGGAGTATCTTTTTTTTGTTTTGTTTTGCTGCTTTGTATCAAAGCTAAAATGGAGGGAGGGAGAGAGCCAGGTTGGCATGGATACATGACATAATATTAAACATGGCATTCTGATTTTGTATCTTTAAATTGGAAATTATTTACATAATGTGCAGTGGTAGCAAAACTGTCTTTTAATCAAAGTTTTAGGCTGTATTCTTCAGCAGAAGAGCACCTTAAAAAAAATGCTTGGTGCGTTTTGATAGCCCTTGAAATGGCAGCAGTTTGTATTTTTTTCTTAATACAAAGAAAATGATTGAGATATTGTTACTGTTGAAATTTTATAAATACAATTTTTTTAGTTTTATCTAACAGGTTGATTCTTGCTCAGTGACATTGAGCAGCCTGACTAAACATAGACAACCTTATCTGTAAGATTCTTCATGCTCAGATCAGTTCTTCGACTGCTGAAATGCTTAGGGAACAGCTTGTAATATTCACAACTTTTTTATAAGTATTTTCTTTTGGGGATTTTTAAGATGTGGCAAACAGGTCCTTATATAGTATTGCCAAAGCTGAGCTGCAGAGCTTGATAAAGTTGCTTTCACTTATGTTAACTAAGGACCCTCCTACCTCGAAAGATTATGGAGCTGTTTCAGCATGATAATGTTTTAGGCTTGACTAGCATATCTCACAAAAAAATAAGCTAAGCTATGACAAAAAATACAGGAGAAGCTGCATTTTTTCCCTCATTTAATTTCCTTACGAAATTAAAACTGGGGGGCAGGGGAGGCACAGCAGTGGTGCTTAGAAGTTTCACAAAGCCTAAAATTGATGCTAAGTATTCAGTAACTTTTAATTTAAAAATTCTCAAAGTTCAGAATTCCTTTTGTTCCAGTTTCAAACAATGCAGCTTTGTTCATTGTGTGCAGAAACAAAATAAGTGAAACTAGTCAAACTTTCATTGTCCAAACTGTCTGACAGACAAATAAACAATTGCTGTTGTTTTACTTAGCTTTTTGCTGGATTATTAGCAGCTGCTAATTTTTAAGACTGTTAAAATGGGGGTTGGCATGAGAGAGATGCAGCTGGGGGATTTCTTATGTGAAAACAGCCCTGCTAAGAAAGGTGCTTCTAAACTGAAGATACTTATTCTGGAATTGTAGGAATTGCTATACTGGTTTCTATCACTAGTCATCTAGTGAAAGCTTTGAAGTAAGCAATTGAAGTATTAGTGCTGTGAAAGTGTTTTTTCTGAACTTGATGAAACTGTCTTAAAATATCCAAGCCATCGTGTTTTTAAAGGTTAAAAATTTAGAGTTCAGTGTCATTGTGGATATGTTAAACTTGACTTGAAACAGACTTGATAGGTTGTGGCATCATTTTAGGATGGTTGGGGAAGATGTGTTTTTGTGTGGTGTTGGCGTGGGTTTTGTTTGTAGCCTTGGTTTCGCTTTGAGTCCTAACTTCGCAGAAAGGCCTTTCCTTCATATATTGCAAAAGTAAACTAGAAGTTATCTTGAATAATTTTTTTGTCCTAGTTCTCTTTTAAGTAAACAGCCCCAAACTTCTTGCTATCCATGCTTCTATTCAGGATAGCCACTTACCTCTCAACCAAGTTTTAGTCATATTTTCTTTGAGAGAGAGTGTGATCAAAACTACACGCAGACTAAATAATGACATAACTGACATTTTTTCCTTTGTACATTTAGACATTTTTGTTCATTTGACCATGTTGAGCAAAGGTGTTGCACTATGTGAAAGAGTGCTCATGCCTCTTTCTGAATTTGATACTGTAAAGTTATGATGTGAAGTGTTTCGGAGCTACTGGTTTGATGGGATAACTTGTGTAAATTCCCCTTCTGTGGAGAAATCCACCTTCAAAGGCTGCTCTGAAGTTCCTAACACCAAAAATACTGATAAGCTAAAACTTCATCTGCAGACTTAATCTTTCTCATCTGACCTGTTTCTAATTAGTAAACAATGCTGTAAGCTTCTAAACTTAGATACGGTGATTGCTCTTAGTATTTTAGTCTGATGAAAATTAAGGATTTATCCTACCCGATTAATATATATGTGTAGTTGCATTTTAGATGAGAGACTTAATCCTTCTGTAAGATAAAGCTAACAGTCTGTTCTTACTCATTTTTCTTGACCCATTCAGGGTTCTAGGAGACAGACTAGTGGGAGGTGACATCCTTTGAAGGAGCTGCCATGTTAATTAAATATAGATGTCTTAGTATTTCTTAATATCTTCTGTACCTGGTAACTACAAACCAGGCCATTCAGCCAACTTACCTGTAACCTCAAGTGGCTTTTAAAAAAAAAGGTAGAGTCTCGTTCTGACACAGCAAACGGTGTTTAATGGGATTGTGTGCGGTCAGTAGCAGTCCCATCAATTATTGTTTGTTGCTTTGGTATTCTTTTGGGTAGTACAGTCTTTGATGCTTAAAAGTATATCTTCCTCTTGTCCCAGTACCTTACATCCACTACTTCAGTTGTGGTGCCATCATCTCTGTATTAGTCCACTAAAAGAAGGGTTGTTCTTACTATTGGACAGACTAAAACTACGAAGAATAAGAATGAAGTGCCTGAGGCGTAACAACTTACTACAAGAATTACGTGTTGTGCCAAACGTGCTAAGTAACGTGTGTCACCAACTGGCTGGATGTAGCTTAGCTGTACATGTAGAGAAGGATAAGCAAGTGAATGCTGTTTCCGGGTCTGTGAATGAGTGTATCTAAAATGCCAATAAATATTTTTGTCCTCTTAGCCTGCTTTAGAGTAAGTGTTCAGCTTTGTTAGTTTTTGAAGTTTTGTTACCGGTGGGTGTTACAAGGGCTGTGGAGAGTAAGTGAAATTAATTTCTACCTGAGGTGTATCTTAGAATATGTAAGCAACAGCTCAAGTTATGTGGACTCACTTAATCTTTGTCTTAGTACTAGGGCAAATGAGCTTCCTTCTTACGGAAGCAAAACGTTATCTTCCCTCTTCATCTTAAAGCAGAGTATTTGGCTTTTTTAATAAGTTTTTACACTGTCTAGATTAGCTTATTGAAATTAGTTTTGCTTGTCCTACGCATAAAGGAGTCTGTGACCTGATGTTGGTGTCCTATTTAATATGTAGTTAACATACTATAATAGTGGAACATGTGTTCTTTCCACTATGCAAAACAAAATTTCTCCAATGAATGAATTACTACCCAATGTAATGGCAAGCAAGAAATAAAAGCTTTTCTTGTAGGCTTTTTGTCACTAACTTCTTGTTACAAGATAAACTAAATGAGTTTTAATTGTGTTTCCCTCTTGCAGTGTGCTTCACTGACAGAGACGTATCACTAAGATAATACAGTCTCACTATTTCTGCCTCTTGGTATTTCTTGTAATGCTTAAAAATGTAGTGCAATGAAGACTTAAAGTCTTTTTTTTTTTTTTTTTCCTTTTTAAGTTTATGGGTATGATGGCATTTTGTGTAGCAAACTACTTCATTCTTCCGGCTTCTAAATCTGGTGGGTGTATTGAAGAGATTTTAAAAAACAAAACAGAGGAAAAAGCCACAACTAACAAAAGCGCCAGAGCAAATCTAGAACGTGAAACTCTGTATACAAGGGACTGCTTCGCCCTTAAATCCAGGAAAGAGGACTTTGAACATGAGTGTGTGCACACAAAATAAATCAAAATTAAATGTAACTGTATTTATGGTTCTACTTTTTTTAGAGATGGTGGAGCCAGGACAAGATCTGTTGCTTGCTGCTTTGAGTGAGAGTGGAATCAGTCCAAATGATCTGTTTGATATTGACTCTCCAGACGTGGTTCTTGGAAATCCAGCACCAACTCCAACTGTTCATTTTTTTTTGCAGGTTAAAACAACAACATAGGTGTTTGCTAGAGGACATAAGAGCTTGTACTTGACGTATTGTGGGGGGCTGGAGGGCGGTGGTGTCCATAGCAAATCATTGAAGAATGTGAAATTTTCATAAGTTTCTTGCTTCATAGTACTGAGATTGGAAAATGATTTGCTAATTTTAAACTTTTTATTAAAAAAAGGCAATCGGAAATGCACTATTTAGGTCAATATAAACATAATTAAATGGGGGCATGCTGTATGTATCCATGGAGAACTCTAATATCACTGGAGTCTAGCTGCTCTCCTATATTCTGCAAAAAGTGTAATATAATGTGGTGTTTAAGCTCCATGACGGGGTTCAATCTGCAAGAATGTAACCATTGCAGACATAGACTGGGAACAGTAGTATGTTGAACAGGGACATCACAAAGCTAATTCTGATTTTCACCACAGTTAACTAACAAGGTGTTGTATGTTTAACTTCTTTGAATGTGAAATCAACCACTTGATGATCTTTATTTTCAGTGAAACCTTTGTTAATGAGCACAGCTAAGGGCTTTCCCATCAAATTCCATTTTGTGGGTGGATATGTAGTCTTAAGATTTTTTTTTTTGCCTGCTAATGTGTTTCCTGATGCTTGCTTTCTTTTCTTTGCAGTCAGTGCCACTTAGCGCATTAGAACTAGGCTTGGACACTGAGGCCACAGCTGCTGTGAAACAAGAACCAGAGACTGTATCAACTCCAGCCTTATTAAATGTTCGGGTAAGATCTGGTACTTCAGGATTTTGTATTATTTATGGAAGTGTGGTGGGTTAACCTTGGCTGGACACCAGGTGCACACTGTGCTGCTCTATCGCTCCCCCTTCTCAGCTGGACAGGGGGAGAAAAAAATATGTTGAACGGCTTGTGGGTCAAGATAAGGACAGGGGGATCAGCAATTACTGTCATGGGCAAAAGAGACTGAACTTGGAGAAATTAATTTATTGCCAGTTAACAATGGAGAAGGATAATGAGAAATAAGAACAAATCTAAAAATACCTTCCCCCTATCCCTCCCTGCTTCCTGGGCTCAGCTTCACTACCAGCATCATCATATGTTGTCCCTGCCATCTTTTCCTCATCACACTTGTCTCGTGCTCCAGGAGCTCCTTCACAAACTTTTCCAGCGTGGGTCCTTCCCACAGACTGCAGTTCTCCGTGAACTGCTCCGGTGTGGGTCCTTTCCACACGGCACAGCCCTTCAGGAACAGACTGCTCCAGCTTGTCCTTCACATGGCCACAGGTCCTGCCAGCAAATCTGCTCCAGTCTGGGCTCCTTTCCATGGGGTCAGTGTCCTTTGGGCACATCCTCCTGCTCCGGTGTGGGGTCCTCCCCAGGCTGCAGGTGGAGATCTGCTCCAGCGTGGGCCTCCATGGCCTGCTGGGGGACAGCCGGCCTCATCGTGGGCTGCAGAGGAATTTTTGCTCTGGTGCCTCCCCCTCCTTCACTGACCTTGGTGCCTGCAGAGTTGTTTCTCACGTATTCTCACTCCCCTCTCCCACTTGCTGATTGTGAGCAGTATTCCCCCTTCTTAAATGTGTTATCACAGAGGTGCTGCCAACATCGCTGATGGGCTCGATGTTGGTCAGTGATGGGTCTGTCTTGTAGTGGGCTGGAACTGTCTCTTACTGGTACAGGGGGAGCTTCTGGCATCATCTTCTCATGGAAGCCACCCCTGCTACCAAAACCTTGCCATGTAAACCCAATACGGTATATTCGTAAAATATAACAAAAGAGGTGGGACTGTAAAATGCCTCGGTTCTACTTGTAAATGTCCTGGGATAGAGTTAATTTTCTGCTTAGTAACTGGTACAGCGTGTTTTTGGATTTAGTGTGAGAATAATGTTGATAACATGCTGATGTTTTAGTTATTGCTAAATAGTGCTTATCCTAAGTTAGGGATTTTTCAGTTTCCCATGTTCTGCCAGCAAGCAGGTGTACAAGAACCTGGGAGGGAGCGCAGCCAGGACAGCTGACCTGAACTAGGTGAAGGGATATTCCATACCATAGCATGTCATGCCCAGTATAGAAACTGGAGTTGGGAGAGTTGGCCGGGAGGGGCTGATCGCTGCTCAGGCATCCGTCAGCAGATGGTGAGCACTTGCATTGTGCATCACTTGTCTTTTTCTTGGGTTTTATTCTTTTGTTATATTTCTTTTCATTACAGTTACTATATTTTTTTAGTATTATTATTTTTGTTAGTGTTATATTTTAGTTATTAAACTGTTCTTATCTCAACCCACAAATTTTACTTTTTTTTTTTCCTACTCTCCTCCCCATCCCACTGGGCGGGATGAGGAGTGAGTGAGCGGGTGTGTGCTGCTTAGTTGCCGGCTGGGGTTAAACCACAACAGTACGAGACTGTGAAAGCTTAGTGTACCCGTGGCTAGATATGATTTCTATGACAAGGAGCACAAAGGAGGAAAAAGCAGTATGCAGGAAAGTATTTTTGAGGTGTCCCATGTGCCTTTTACTTCCCCTGCATGCAAGTTCTGGAGATAATGAAGGTTGTGTAAACTTGACTCCTATATCTGAACTATGTACCACCTTTTCTCACTGCAGGTAGTTCTGAGCACCACAGTTGTGGTTGCACTTGAAATCAGACTATAAAAAGCAGATCTACAGGAAGATAAATGAAGTGCAGTCTTTCAGACACACTGCACTTACACTTTAAGTAATCGAAGCTATTTTCTCTGACAATTGTGTAGCTAGTTTGTATATTGGAAATTCTCTTCAACTCCGGGTTCCTGTACCTGCACTAGTCATGTACTGTACCTGGGTGATGAATCCTTCATCCTGTTTTTTTATTTCCTTTCCCTTACCTTAAAATAAAATTTAAAAATACCATTCAGAAATACTTATGGCAATATATTGATAGATAGGCAGTCTTTGCCCAGACTGTTGCACCACAAGATAATTACTGTAGCATCTTCAGCATGTTATGTGAAGACATTTCTGATTACAAGTGTCTTAAAAACTGATGACTCCTGTGCTCTAGATGAAAGGCTAATAAAGTCTGCTTTTTTCCACTGTCTTCTGAAAATTTCCTTGGTTCTTTGTTGCTAGCAACCACCATCCACCACAACCTTTGTGCTGAATCAAATAAATCAGCTTCCAACTTTGGGGACTACAATAGTGATGACAAAAACAACACCTGTTACAACTACGAGGCAGACTATCACGGTAGCAAAAATCATTCAGACCAGCACAACTACTCGACCCTCGGTTGCAGCACCAGCAGTACGTAATGCCTTGACCACTACACCTTCAAAGGACCAGATTCAGCTGAAAGATCTGCTGAAGAATAATAGTCTTAATGAACTTATGAAATTGAAGCCGCCACCTAATATTGCCCAACCAGTAGCAACAGCAGCAAGTGAGTTTTTGTCTTTCTTCATAATCACAGTATTTTAGACAAATAGTGAACTAATATAATGTAAAAATCTTTGCACATCTTGTATTTTCATTGATTAGTAGAATATCACAGTAAAATTAAATGGTCTGGAAAACCTGATAAATTCTATTCTAACTTTTAATAGTGTTAGAATTCAGGATGAAGTAATACAAAATGGTGGATGACAGGCTAGACATGAGTCATCAACATGCACTCGCAGCTCAGAAGGCCAACCGCATCCTGGGCTGCATCAAGAGAAGTGTGGCCAGCAGGTCGAGGGAGGTAATTCTGCCCCTCTACTCCGCTCTGGTGAGACCCCACCTGGAGTATTGCATCCAGCTCTGGAGCCCTCAGCACAGGAAAGACATGGACCTGTTGGAGAAGGTCCAGAGGAGGGCAACGAAAATGATCTGAGGGCTGGAGCACCTCTCCTATGAAGACAGGCTGAGAGAATTGGGGTTGTTCAGCCTGGAGAAGAGGAGGCTTCGAGGTGACCTCATTGCGGCCTTCCAGTACCTGAAGGGGGCCTATATGAGAGATGGGGACAGACTTTTTAGCAGGGTCTGCTGTGACAGGACAAGGGGTAATGGTTTTAAACTAAAAGAGGGTAGATTTAGACTTGACATAAGGAAAAAATTTTTTACAATGAGCGTGGTGAAGCACTGGAACAGGTTGCCCAGAGAGGTGGTGGAAGCCCCATCCCTGGAGGCATTCAAGGTCAGGCTGGATGGGGCTCTGAGCAAGCTTATCTAGTTGGAGATGTCCCTGCTTACCGCAGGGAGGTTGGACTAGATGACTTCTAAAGGTCCTTTCCAGCCCAGATGATTCTAAGATTCTATGAAAATAACAGCCTTTAAAAAAATTAAGCTCTTGATTTACTGCAAGGAATGAGGAAAATGACATTTTAGATTGCAGCTGGTAAATTGGTAAAATCAATTCATGAGCATTACTGAAGTTGATTTAGCTATCTTACTTGAGTCTGTATCAGTTGCTGTTCTGCTGTATACTTGCTGTTGAGCTATGACAAAGGAGTACTTTTTGGTTTTTTTGGCATCTTCCAAACTAGATTTGTAGTACGTGCAAGTACTCCTATGGCAAGGTGTTTCTGTAAAGCATCTCCTGATAAAGAAAATCTCTGCCCCTGGATATTTTATGGGAGGCATCAGATCTATTGTTTAAAAACTTATGTCCTTAAAAACTTGCTGTTTGTTTCCATGTTACTTCTTAAACATGGCATTAACTTAAATGCCACAAGTATTTTGTTACCACACTCCAAGTCTTCATTTTGTGATTCCTTTCATAATCTTTCCTTGTATGTGATTTCTAATATGTGGACAGCTCATATGGTCTGCTTAGTATAAGGAAGAAGCTGCATGTGTATGTATTTTTATAATTTGATTCTTTCAGGTTATTCTGGTTTTAGCATAAGGTCAAGATCAGACTAGATGAGTTTGAAAATATCTCTATTGCTACTTTTTCTGAAAGGTACTGAGGGTTTTTCTGGATTACTATATTTTTGTTGTCTCTGAAATAAGAGTTACTGATTTTATAGGTGGGGTTGGGAGTAACCTATTTTTTCATATGCAGATAGAGTGTGCGATAAATGAAGCTGGCTGTTAGGACTGAAACAAAAAGAAGAATGTGCCTCCTTGTTTTGTTGCTTTCTGTTGTGGAGCGGTTGACAAAAATTGAAGTTGAGACAACTTGGGGCGGGGGGGTAAAGGAGTGAGGAAGAAGATGGGGAGAACATTTCATAGGACTGGCTTAGCCCCTTTGTGCTAAATGAAAACTCACAGAAGCACACAAGTAATAGGTAACATCAATACGCAGTAGCTGTTGTAGTAGCACAGCTGCAGAAAATAGTTGAATCTGTAGTGTCTCTGTATTAAGAGGAGACATGCAACTTTTAGAACTTCATTGCTAATCTTACTTGTGTGCTTGTGTTTGCAGGATCTTTCTTTGTGGTTATAAAAAAAATGACAAGCACTTGTAGAAAATTCAAGGGCAGAGAAGCTCTTGGAAGGAAATGTGGTCTTTTCATCTAATTCAGGCAGCAGGAGTTCTAGATTGGAAAAATATTAAGTCAAATTATGCAGCCTCTTTGAGGAAAACTTTATTTGTGCAATTGTCTTAATTGGTTTTTGGGGGCAATTATGCTGAATTTATTACATGCATTGACTGTCAATATGATGGAAGCTTGACAGCTGCTTTCAACATTTTACATCTATCCTTGTATACGTTTTTTTAGTTGGGTACTGAGCTCTATTGCCAATTTCTTCCAAATGTGGCTGAGGACAGGAAAGTTAATAAATCATCCTCTTGAAGGATCCTATTATAAACTTTAAGCAATTGAGTCCAAAGCGTTGGCTTTTTGTTTTACAGAAATAATTGTAGTTTCTCCTAAGGTGGTAAATGCCACCAGACCAGGTAAGTTCATTTCTGTTGAAACACGGGGCTTTCTGGTTTGTTGTTAAACTTCAAAGGCTCACAAGATGGAATAGTTCTAAATACTGTGTATAGATTTGGTGAAGGTCCAAAATATGTTGTTTTTTTAAATACTGAAACTAATACACAACTGTGTCAGATGTGGTGGTATTGCATGGGAAGTTTCTTCAGTCAAAGAAGTAACAGGATTTAACTACTTGCTCAGACTCTTTAGTTTGGACAAAAATATTGTGTTCTTGAAGCATCAGTGTGCTACTAGACATTTTAAACTTCTCTTCCAGCTCATTAATAGAGAAGTGTGTTCATTTGAGTCTGTGTTTGGAGGGAACTCCTGTAAACACAGCTTTTCTTTTGTAGCCGATTTAAGCAATGGTGCAGTGAAGAAGGAGGCTTCCACAAAAGAGGTAGCAAGAATATGGATAAACGATATTAAAATGAGAAGTTTTTCACCTACTATGGTAAGTACTACAAATGGTTAATTTGCCAAATGAATGTATATTTTATTGGCTGCAACCACCTGTGACTAGTTTCAGTAGTTACTCATATATGTCTTTTGTGTGGTAGAATTGAGTGCATTTGTTTGTTCAAAAGGTTAGTTTCTCCACTACATGAATACTTGGTTAGATGACTAAAACTAGCAGCTGTGTAGAGCAGACTACCTATGCAGTAAATGACAATTTCAAGAAATTACTGTCCTTAACAGAACTTCAGTGTGTGGACAAAGAAGAGTGTGCTTCAATTAAAGCTGATAAGCATATCGCTTGCTCTGTTTTAAGACATTTTCTTTGAAAATATCCCCATTCATATAATGAACAATGAGGAAACTTAGAAGACTTTCTCTAGCATGACTGACCTTCTGGGCTGTTTGATTTAAGATGTAAATTGAATATTATTCAATTTTCTAAATGTAATAAAAATATGTTCTGATGTTGTAAACACTTGAGTTTCAGCTAGAATCAGGCTGAAGTCTGTGATAAACAGTGCTCCTTAGTGACTGGCATACAGAAGGATTTTTCGGATTACTTCTGTTTAATATAAACATTAAATTAGCAATTATGGAAGACTTGATTTGTCACCTAGCGAGTACTTTAAAAATATTCATATATTGATCAAGATCACAGTAAAAAATGGGTAACTGTCAGGTTTCAGAGAATACTGACTAGAACTGTGGCTATTGTAACTATTCCCCAAAGTTGTGAAATTATGTGATGAATGTGAAACTGCAGGAGACTTTGTGGGAGAACTTGAAAGTTAAGTTTTGGCCGTTAACTGGCTGTTGTGCTTTCAAGGCAGTTTTCTTTAAGTCATAGTTTGGATTTAATACGCTATAAGAAGTGTTTCTTTTTTAATTCTGCTTATGTGAGTTTGGAGTACTTGAATCTCCTTGCAAAGGAGAGGAAGTTCCCTGACTTTGTGTCTTTGAAGGGTTGTTCAGAGTGTAAGAAAGCTAGATTTCTGTCTGTAGTTTTTCCAGCTAATCACTGGTTCATCTAGTACCTGTGTTAAAACATGCAAGTGCAAGTTTGTGCTCATTTCATTTCTCATGTTAATTTCCAGGACATTGAGTATTAACAATGTGCTGTTTGACTAGTGCAGGTATCTCTCTATTCTAGAAAGTGCCAGCAGTAAAAGAAGAGGAGGAACCTGAGGAAGAAGATGAAGAAGAAATGGGCCACGCAGAAACTTACGCTGAGTATATGCCAATAAAATGTATGACCTAATGTTTGTTATGTGAATAGGCTGAAATGTTTTGAGACCCAATTTTTTATTTACTCTTCTGTAGTTACTAATTCCAAAAAACAGAGGTTACTATCTGAATCAAGTAAAAAGGACCTAAATTTGTGGTGGGATTTCCTAGCAAATTTTTCTCTTCTATAGCACTTAGTTGTGGAAGGCATGCAGATATATTTTTTTTTTTAATAGAAAAGGAATTCTTCTAGTGTATCTTTGAGCAGTACTTGTTTCAGAAATAATGATTGATGGACCAAGACCAGGCTTTTTTAACCTATGTTAAGACACTTTGTGCCTCAGCAGAGGAAATTTTGTAAAGGCGTTAATGGTCACTGCTACACTTAAGAATGTAGTTTGAGACTTTTGGTGTGAAATTACCCTAAGCACATTCTTCCTGTATTGTTCCAGTCTGACTTCTTAGAGCTTTCTATTCTTTTTTAAAAAAGTGATTCTCTTGCTGCTGTTAATTGCCATCTCTTTTTTTCCTCCTTTCTCTTCTTTATTGTAATCAGTGACAAAAAGCTGTTATCTTGTTTCCTAGGTACAGTGCTGACCTGCTGTAAAAGCAAGGCAAATAATTTTGCATGGAGTTTGTAGCTAAGTGGTTAACTTTTATTGTCACTGATGAGATCTGTCAGCAATTAAAC
Source organism: Cariama cristata (assembly GCF_000690535.1). Classification (NCBI taxonomy): domain Eukaryota; kingdom Metazoa; phylum Chordata; class Aves; order Cariamiformes; family Cariamidae; genus Cariama; species Cariama cristata. The sequence continues at coordinate 32,601 of NW_009626031.1, read as the reverse complement.
GATGTCTGTTCTAAATCTTTTCTCCTCTCAAACTGCTTAAAAACAACACTATATAAATAGAAGAATGTTGCTTTTGTGATTCTGGCATCTTGAGGCTGCCTCTGGCCTTTTAGGAAGGCAAGGTTCAGACAGTTTTTCTCAAACATGTCAAGTACACAGATATTTTAATTTTCTATTAACTGAATTTTATCTAATTTCATAAAAATTGGGGGAAGGTGGTGAGAAGAGAAACAAAGTTAAGATTACAGTTGTATAAATTCAGGTTAATATATTCGTTTGTATCCTATGCAGTTTGTTTAACACTTGACCTACTGTTGCAATGAAGCATAGTTGCTCTTGACTTCAGCCTTTGCAATGGACAATTGTAACTTGTTTTGGTAAATGTAATAACCTGTACTGCAGCAACAGAACTCTGTATTATGTTTTCATCTTCTCCCTTCCTCCCCCTCCCCTTTCAACCAGTAAAAATTGGTCTACGTCATCCTGACCCAGTAGTGGAAACCAGTTCACTATCCAGTGTAACTCCTCCTGATGTGTGGTACCAGACATCAATATCAGAAGAAACAATTGATAGTGGCTGGTTGTCAGCTTTGCAACTTGAAGCAATCACTTACGCAGCCCAGGTATGCTAGACATTAGTTAGCTTAAAAGCTAACGTCGAATTTAGTAAGGAAAACTGTCTGATAAGCACAGCTATGTCAGTTTTACAATTAGATAAAATAACAAGAGCTTGAAGGTTTGAGTTGCATAGAAGGTGGCAGGTGAGTTTCAGATCAGATAAATGTGAGGTCATACTCCTAGGAAAACTTTGTCTAAACCACTTCCATGAGGCTGATCTCAAACTATCTTAAAACTTGGGAAGGACATCTTAGTATTTTTCTTCCTCTGAAATAACTTAATGACTGCAGTAGCAGCAGACTGAGAAAGCCAGTGCTGTCTGGCATCATTGGGAAGGGTATGAAGGACAAGACTGGCAGTTATTTTGCGGCTATATTAAACTTCAGTGGGCCCACATGGGATGGGCGTGCAGTGCCCTGTATGTAAGGGAGGAAGGTAGTGAAGTTAGCGGACAACTGAAATGGTCACAGGAAGGAAGAAGTTGCCTCATGAAAAGAGACTGACAAGGCTGGAACGCCTTAGGCTGGAGAGAAGAAAAATGAAGGGAAATTAAGTCAAAGTTTACATCATCAAGAAGGCAGTGGAATCTCGCAAAGCAAGAACGAAGCAGAACTTGATGAAAGTGATAGGAGATTGGTTTAAAATGAATAGAATACTACTTCTTTACAGAGGCAGTGTATATCTGGGTCTTGCTGCCACAAAAGGCTGTAGAGGTGTATATCAGTGGGTTAAAAAAAGCAATCAGTCTGGTAGTAGGCACTAAAACAATTAGACAGATATATACAGCATATATACAGTCCTTAAATAAAATCCCTTCTTTGCGCTGTCAGGAGTCTGCTTGGCTGGGTGGACCACTGGACTCATCCAATAGCATGTTTCTTATGTTTGCTCATTGATAATCCACAGTGGTGTGTTCTGGAGAATGGGTACAAGTGTTTTTTTGTTCTCCTACAGCAACATGAAACATTCCTGCCCAATGGAGACAGAGCTGGATTCTTGATAGGTGATGGTGCTGGTGTAGGAAAGGGAAGGACCATAGCTGGAATCATCTATGAAAATTACTTGTTAGGCAGAAAAAGAGCAGTCTGGTAAGTGTGTCAGGATTTGTTGGAGCAGATGCTGTAGTGACTATAGTACTTAAATTCAGTGCAATATGTCTTCTGACAAATGTTCTAGCAACTACTTTTTGAACTCTGCAGTAACTTAGAGTATATGCTTTGTTTTATATCTTCAGGTTTAGCGTGTCAAATGATCTGAAATACGATGCTGAAAGAGATTTGAGAGATATTGGAGCAAAAAACATATTGGTTCATTCGTTAAACAAGGTGTGGAAACTTTTTACTATGTACAGTTGAGGCAAAACTTTAGGTATGCCTGTGTGACAAGTTGTGCATGTTGACTGTTTTAAGAGAATTTTTTTTAAAGAGTGTACTAATTTCAGTAAATTTACTGTCTAGGTCTTGTTTGACTCGCCTTTAATCTTGTGAAGAACCACACAGTGTTTTAAGTTAATCATGTAAATAGGCATCTTGTGGGAAAAGTCTTAGCATGTGATTTATTTTTTTTTTAAAAAAAAACCCATTACTCTTCAAGCCACTACTGACACTACTAGTAGAGTATTTTCTAGAAGTTGGAATATTCTTTAAATCTTTTAGAAAGGAAAAAATGCAAATGCTACAAAGTCTGTATCCCAGCACACATTTTGTACATATATTTGCAATACTTGAATAATAGACTTCCTCAGTGTCCTAGTTTCGGCTGGGATAGAGTTAATTTTCTGCTTAGTAGGTCATATAGTGTGTTTTGGATTTAGTGTGAGAATAATGTTGATAACATGCTGATGTTTTAGTTGTTGCTAAATAGTGCTTATCCCAAGTTAGGGATTTTTCAGTTTCCTATGCTCTGCCAGCAAGCAGGTGTAGAAGAACCTGAGAGGGAGTGTAGCTGACCTGAACTAGCCAAAGGGATATTTCATACCATAGAACATAATGCCCAGTGTATAAACGGGGAGTTGGCCGGGAGGGTCTGATCACTGCTGGGGCATTGCTGCTTGGACATCGGTCAGCAGGTGGTCAGCACTTGCATTGTGCATCACTTGTCTTGTTCTTGGGTTTTATTCTTTTGTTATATGCCTTTTCATTACAATTATTATATTTTTTTAGTATTATTGTTGTTAGTGTTACATTATCTCAACCTGCAAGTTTTACTGTTTGGGTTTTTTTTCCCCTGATTCTCCCCATCCCACTGGGAATGAGTGAAGAGTAAGCAAGTAGCTGCATGGTGCTTAGCTGCCGGCTGGGGTTAAACCATGACACTCAGTAATTTATTAAAGCAGCAGTAGTGTGTGCAGTTATTTTTGAAGACTTAGCCTCTGCTCAGGATTAGCCATTTACCGAAATTGTGAAGTGTGATGACTGGTTGAATTCACTAAACTTAAAGTTTGTTTTAAGTTAGTATTTTTGCTTTATGAAGTCTTAATTTCTAAAATACAGTAAAGCTTTAGAAATTGTCATTTATGGTAGTAGCTCTAAATACACTTGACCTATTAGCTCTAAGGGATGCTTTGAAACGAAAATCTTAATTGTATTTAAGTTAAGGAAACCATGTAGTCAAAGAATGTGGCTGTTAATCTTTTGAGGCCTGGGATCTAGTCTTCCTTAAGTATATACTTAAGTAAGGCCCTGTATAACCCGTTAACCACACTACCATTTGCCAGCTATGCCCTAATCATGATGTGGGGATACAGTTGCTTCAAAGTGTACACACCTTAAGGTTAAGATCACCAGCATCCCTGCATCATATGGTAGGTGGGTTTGAGGAGGGATCTCTTTTGAATAATTTCCGTAACTTCTTATCTTTTTATTGCAGTTCAAGTATGGGAAAATTTCTTCCAAACATAATGGAAGTGTGAAGAAAGGTGTTATCTTTGCTACCTATTCTTCTCTTATTGGTGAAAGTCAGTCTGGTGGTAAATACAAAACCAGATTAAAGCAGCTTCTTCACTGGTGTGGTGAAGACTTTGATGGAGTTGTATCCTTTATCCACAGTTCAGTTGATTGTAACCAAATTGCTATTTAAACTCACATCTTTAAAGACAATCTTGTATTTTTATTCGCTGGTATTTTTAGGTATTGGTCTTTATTCATGACAATAGTCACTTGTGTGCATGCACTGACTTTAGACTCAAAGTTTTACAAACTTCGTGTCAAATCTATTACCATCATATTGTTGCCACACATCTCTGGTACTAAGAGTGAAGCTTCTGCCTTTTCTATAACAAACATGTAAAATTAAAATATGATGTTTAAGAACCTTGAGTTTACATCAACATTTTCTGCAGTGTAAAAAAAGTTCTTAAAAATTCTTTTAAAAATTGTTTAAAAATTTTTTTAGTATCAACAACATTTTAAAGAACTCATGTGTTTGTAATTGTGCTCTTACTTACTAGCTAAATATTTTTCCCAAGTGAAAAATATGACTGGTGCCTTTTGAGTTTACAATTTACAGCTGCCACCTATTGTAATTAGCAGACTTTCTTGTCTTCTGTTTTAGCTCCCCATTCTAAAAATAAGTGGGACAAAGTTGTTTTTCTTAATTACGGTTCAGATTGTATTTGATGAGTGTCATAAAGCTAAGAATCTCTGTCCTGTTGGTTCATCAAAACCAACAAAAACAGGTCTGGCTGTATTGGAGCTTCAAAATAAACTTCCAAAAGCCAGGGTTGTTTATGCTAGTGCCACAGGTATGTACTACTTGGTTTGCATTAAATGTCTCTGTATGTTTTTACTGGCACTGGTACAGAATGTGTTCTTCTCCTAGGTGCATCTGAGCCAAGAAATATGGCATATATGAACCGTCTTGGAATATGGGGTGAAGGAACTCCATTTAGGGAATTCAGTGATTTTATTCAGGCTGTTGAAAGAAGGTAATGTTTCAAAGAGCTATAGCAAGAACACATATGGTTGTGGTTGACTGTGCTTTCCGGTTCCTTTGTCTTCAGTCACTCATAGTCCTCCACAAACTTGTCCTGTCACACTAAGAACTTTCTGACTCTAGCTTCTCAATCTAGTAGAAATGTAATTTATCTTACATGGTGAAAAATGGGAAGTTTCCTTCACTCACAGAAAATTGAGAGCTTCAGAAACTTGCTGGGAAAATAGCCTTCTTAAAATATGGGTGTTATGAAATGAAAATATTTTGCTGCTCATTGTGAAAACTCTGTATGTAGAGTATGCTCAGTATAGTTGATGTCTCACTATATGGAGAAGCCCTGTAATGTTTATGCATTCAGCTTAGGCAGTTTAACAGGAAGAAGTCATGTTCTTATACTTTCTGGCATAAGAACCTAGTTCAGAAAAATTATATATGCTGTTGCAAGGTACTTCGTATTTAAGAACTTATTAAAAAAAAAAAAAACTAAATATAAGAGGTCAGTAAACTCAACTGCTACCTTCTTTGATAGGTGAGCATCTTAATTTATTGTTTTGCCTACTTAAAAAATTTTGAACACTTCAGAATGTTCCAATGGGGCTTAGTATGCATCTTCTTGCATACCATCTACATGATGCATGATTTTGCTAGACTGTGCAAGTGTAGTCTCCAGTTCATTAATGAGTATGTATCAAATGAGCAATAATGAAATTACAGGCCCAAGCTTGTGAGTAGGTTAGCTCTGCATTTGACTTCTGTGCTTTCAAGGTATTGCTGAAGGTGTGTTGCTGTTGAAGAGAACTTAAGTTACCTACCAGTTTAATTATTTTCATACCAGCATAAATCTGAATAGCTTAATACAATTTGTATTCATTATTTTAAATCTTTGGAGTTTATAAAATTGCAGTGCAAGATTTTGTCATATGTCTGGACCAACTTCATTATCCAGTTATAGTTTGTAAGGTACTGTCTTCTGATGCATGCCAGGTTATTCGGGGGAAAAAGTAACTATTTGAGTACTTACACCTCTTGGTGTACACTCAGTACTCATGAGGCACGGATACGGTTTTATGTGAATGCTAAATTTCAAGACCCCCTGATTGTATATATTTAACAAAACAGTACTAATGATTTTGAAGACATTTCTTCACATTTGTAAGCATGTTATTTTCTTCCAAAGCACTTGAGGTTTTTTTAACAAATACTTTCTCTTGAAAATGCTAATATTGACTTAATTTGTTCCTTTATTTTTAGAGGTGTTGGTGCCATGGAAATAGTTGCTATGGATATGAAGCTGAGAGGAATGTACATAGCAAGACAGTTGAGTTTTTCAGGTGTAACTTTCAAAATTGATGAAGTTCTGCTTTCACAGGAATATGTTAAAATGTACAATAAATCTGTGAAACTGGTAAGAACACATTTTAAAACTTGCTTTCTGTATTGAGTTCTGAGAGGTTGAGGTTACTTGGTTTAAACTTGAATGCTCCTGAAACAGCTGATTGAGAGACAGGAACGGCATCTTCTTGTCTCATCTTAGTGTAAAGATTTCTCCATTTAAGACTCAGAACAAGAATTAGCAGCTTTTGCCAAGTCATAAAAGCTGCAGTTTTGGGTGCGTCTTCCAGTATCTTCCAGTATCTGCCAGGTCCACTGCCTTCTAGCAGTACTTCAGAGACCTTGGTCATTGTTGCCTAAGATAAAGCTGTTCACCTGTTGGTGGTATTTTTGTGCTCCAGTCCTCCCCCTTTTAGGCAACTGAGCTGGGAACAAGCTGGAAAACCTTAGGGAGGCTGCACGCACATCTTCATTGAAACGATGTGGTGGAGTGGTGCTTGTAGTTAAACAGTGCAGAGTGGTAGTTTTAATCATGTGGCAAATCAAATCTAAAGCATCGAAGCTGTGGTTGCCTTTAATGTTTTCATTTATTCACCCACTGGTTATCTTTTTCATGTTGTTCTTAATTGTTTTGTCCATATGCTAAGCTGAGTGTCTTTTTCCAGAGTGCACATTCTGCTTGTACATAACTACTGCTGTATTAGATAAAAATTACTCCTCAGACGTAGATTACAATGAGCAGGGTGTTTACCTGCTTAAGAGGTGCTTAAGCATGACTCTGCATTCATATTGTATAGCTACAGTAATTAAAATTTATCTTTGGCAGGTGTATAACATCAACTTTAAAACAGCACTTTACTTCATGAATGTTGTTTAAAAGAATCACTAAACTTGTGTCCAAAGCTTACTTTACCTAATCTGGAAGCCGTTGGTATAACACAATGTTGCAGAAACGAAGGCGGTGGGGTTTTTCTCTTCTTGAGATCTTGCTTTATACTTAGTTATGAGCAGTGCTCTTTGCTTTTTTTTAACCTGAATGTATTAATGGAGAAACTAGATAATTAGGAAATACCATGTATGTTTGCATTGGTAGTAATGTAAATGTATCTGCTTTTCATTATGAGAGTAATTTATCTTCTGAATTTACCAAGCCATGGCTGTCTTCTTTTTTTTGTGAACTTTGTTTGATGTATGATGAGTTTCCTTGACTTGCAGTCCTGTAGTACTGTAACTTTAAATTTCTCTTCCATCTTCATTTGAATATTAAACAATGTACCTGTGTAGTCTTGAAATGTGACATGTAAGGCAATTAATATTTTATTCTTCAGTGGGTCAGTGCTAGAGAGAGGTTTCAACAAGCAGCCGACCTTATCGATGCAGAACAACGAATGAAAAAGTCTATGTGGGGTCAGTTTTGGTCAGCTCATCAGAGATTCTTCAAGTACCTTTGCATAGCATCTAAAGTGAAGAGGGTGGTGCAGCTAGCTCGGGAAGAAATCAAGAATGGGAAAGTAAGTTGATCAAGACCTATTTTGAAATCTGTTTGTTAAATGTAAAGCTGTTGGATTTTTTTGTTTGTTTATAACAAAGATTTTCAGACATAGTAGTAGCATGCTTTTGTACTTTGTGGTATTTAATGAGCAGAAATTCAGGCAAAAATAAACTTACAAGTCAGTCTTCTTAGTGACAATGTCTTGTATTCATTTGTCCTTTAGTGTGTTGTTATTGGCCTGCAGTCAACAGGAGAAGCAAGAACATTAGAAGCTTTGGAGGAAGGTGGTGGTGAACTGAATGACTTCGTTTCTACAGCAAAGTAAGGTTGAAGTTTGTTAGAACTGTCCTTTACAAAACTAACCTTAATCCAGCTGAGTATATGTAGTAATTTGTGCTTTCATGTGTAAAGCATGCATCAGTGCACAGAAAGTTGGGTATCCTTTAGTACCGATGTTCTTTACTTAAGCTGCCTGTACTTAAAATCTGACAGTATTGTCATCTCAAGTGACGCATGGGTTAGTTCCTAGTTCTACTGGCACTCTGAAATTATGTTTTCAGATGTGAACTGCTAGTACTGTTCTCTTCAAACTGAGAGAAGGGGAAGACTTGCCAAGTGTACACTGCATTTATGCCAAAGCAAGTTATAATAATGACTTCCCTCTTATCAGATGAGCCAACCCTGAGACTACCTTGCTGAAGATCTTAATAAATTAATCTGTCATTTAAATTCTGAGCAATAAGAACATGGCAGTAGCAATACCAATTGATACTAAAAACAAATTTAACAAGTTATAAGTAACAGTGCTGTAAAGTAAATGTCTCGTGACTTTTAAGAAAGTGACAAATAACAGTAATGTGGGTGATAATTATACAGAGTGCTTGTGTAATACTATTCACAAGGAATAATTCTTCAGAGAAGTCAAGCAAGCTGTTAAAATGTTACAGGTCTCTACTTTACATAAATGCAAACTTGACTGAAGAGCCTTTTTTTTTCCTTAAACAGAGGAGTATTCCAGTCCCTTATTGAAAAGCACTTTCCAGCTCCTGACAGGAAGAAGCTGTTTAGCTTGTTGGGAATTGACTTGACTGCTCAAAGTAATAACAGTTCACCCAGAGACAGCCCTTGCAAGGAGAACAAAATAAAGAAACGGAAAGGTAATGTTTAAGTTCTTACACTAGTGCCATAGTGAAAATGGCGATTTTAGAGCTGCCTAAGAGTAAGCTCTGGAAAAAACCTGTGAATATAAATATCAGTACTATCATTCATTCAAGACCATTTATTACAACTCTTTAAGACTTTTGTTAGAAATTTGCATTTATAGATTTTTAGAACTGCTGCTGAAGCAATATAATCTGTAAATTCTGGTTACTACTTTGCTCAGAATTGGTTTGATCTAGTATGGGACTGTATCCCAAAATGCTTTGCACATGTCAGACCACTTCCTGATGCAGTCATGCAAGTAGTTGCTGTTTTTCTTGAGACCCGGTAAAAAGAAGCCTAATACCACCCCCTTCCCAAACTCATTGTATTCTTACCAAAAAGTGGGTGATGATAAAAGACTTGGGAAAGAGGTCTTAAAACTTAGACTAGATTCTTTTAAACAGTTCTATTTTTAGAAGTTGAATATCTTTCTATTTTTGTATGCAGTGGTGGTAAAACAAACCTCAAAAGTAGGCTACAAGGTCTAAACTAACTTTTTTTCCCCCCCCCCTTCTGGGATGCTGGTGGTGATGGAATTTAGGTGAAGAAATAAGCAGAGAAGCCAAAAAAGCTCGCAAAACAGGTGGCCTTGCAGGTAGCAGCTCTGATGAGAGTGAGAGTGAGTCTGATGCTTCAGACAATGAAGAAAGTGACAATGAGAGCTCCAGATTTTTGAGTTCTGGAGATGATGACGACTTCAACCCATTCAGAGATGAATCCAGTGAAGATGATGAAGATGGTAAGACAGTTTTAAGTGTTTCATAAAGCAAGTAGCTGTACTTGCAGATAGTAAGCATAAAGTCTTTCCTGACCATTTCAATGAGGCAAAAATAAGTGTGTTTGATAAGCATGTAGTTTAATTCTAATGAGACTGGAATTAGTACTAGAATATTGATTGGCGTTTTCTTTAAGTAGATTTTTACACACTGGAGTTCAGTCTTTTGTAAGTCACTTTTTTTAATGAAAATGTAGTTTTTCAAAGGAAAGGATGTCTTTTTAGTAAATGCGTGAAACTTTTTGAAAATAACTTTATTTAACTTTAGATCCCTGGTTAATTAGAAAAGAGCATAAAAAAAATAAAGACAAGAAAAAGAAGAAAAGTATAGACCCAGATTCTATTCAAAGTGCCTTACTAGCTTCTGGTCTTGGATCAAAACGACCTAGCTGTTTTACTTCCACTGTTGGTACCACCACTTCTAGTACCAACACGTCAGGTAAGAATAAATTTCTTTGATGTTGATTCACTTTCTTAGCAGTTAGGCAGTGAAATTCTAAATCTTCAAGAGTCTCTCTTGAATTTCAGCAAACAGTAACACAAACAGCAGCTTTGTAACAAGTCAGGATGCTGTTGAAAGGGCCCAACAAATGAAGAAAGAACTGCTTGATAAACTGGAAAAGCTGGCTGAAGATCTTCCGCCTAATACACTGGATGAGCTTATAGATGAACTGGGTGGTCCTGAAAATGTTGCAGAGGTAGGCTGGTGTTCACATGTAGAGAAAATTGATGTTTTTTTAATACTGCAACCATACATTATCTGGCTGCAGTAAATCAGTGTTGTCATTCTTCAAGGTTGTGTGTGACCTTCGTATCTATTAAAGAACTTGTTTATCAGTTTTAGGCTGTAATCTGACAGGGATAAGAGTATAGGTTACTTTGCTGAGTGCCTCTGAATTAAAGAGAAATTTGAAGATTGTGTTAGAATACAGAGAAGAATGCTTTGAATGGGTAAATAGGTTATTTCTGAGACTGATAGTTTCTTGTTGGGTAAATCATACTAGTTTCTCTTTTGCTTTGTAGTGGCGTAATTCTCTAACTAGCTGTAGTCAATTTGAAGCTGGTATATATAAAACAGAAAGCAGCTTTAGTTCATCTTCCTAGGCAATGAAGGTTAAGAACCTGGATAATAAAACTGCATTAGTGAAAAACCTGATGAATTATCTCTTTCTCAGTAACTTTAGAAACATGTCTTTAAGCTACCTATCTCTATCAAGTAGAAACATCATTGACTTAAAAGACCCTGTTAAAATCAGTGACTGTCTCAGCTGTCAGTTCATTTTCTTTTCTCTTGGTAAATCCCTTATGGACAGTAGTATAATACTATGTCATTTCTAGATAGATACGCTTTGTTATGCTTTTGATTCCCTAAGTTACCTCTAAATAAATGTTGGCATCAACCAAAAAATAAGCCAGGCTCTCTACTGTAGTTTTGCACTTGGAGTAAATTACCAAATCTGTTTTCAGGTTGGCATGTGAATAAATAGCACAATTGCTTGAAGTTTTTGGTCATGTAATAATTTTGATATAATGAGCTTGTATTCCCTTTTATTTTTAAAGATGACAGGCCGCAAAGGGAGAGTTGTAAGCAATGATGATGGCAGCATATCTTATGAGTCAAGATCTGAACTTGATGTGCCCGTTGAAATTCTGAACATCACAGAAAAACAAAGGTTCATGGATGGAGATAAGGTAGTCCTTAAAGAAATAACAGCTTTGAAAAACTTGCCGGATGCCATAGCAACACTGACTGCTTAAGTTATTCAAGTTGTGGCTCTACCATTATCCCAGTAACTTTTTAGGTACTGTAAGTAAGTACTAGTTAGAAAGCATTTTCTGTTCACTGCTGTGTGTTTTGTTTTTCCAACCAGTATGCTCAGTAGTTCTGTCTAATATGTGGCTGCAGCATGCTTTAATGGTTTGGGTGGCCACAAAGGCCTGTGCTTAAGAGATGTGTACACAGCGTGCCAAACTGACAGCTAGCACTTTTAAGCTAGTCTTGTAAAACAGCATATGTTTAAAAGGCAGATAAACCCTCCGCATCTTTGTGATTCCGTTACGTGGATTGCTGTGTACCTCTGCTTCCAAGAGGAAATGATGAAGTTGAGAAATGGGGAAAACCACTGATTGACTTGGTATGAAAAAATTTTTAGTGAGAGGCTGAAGGGCAGAGGTGAAGGTTGTTTACCTTAAGAAGGGTTGAGAAGCAATACTGGGAAGAGTAATAGCTTTTGTCCTTTACATTGCATTCCGAAAGAAGATACTGACTGGAATAATGGTAGGATTGAAGCTGATAAAAGGAGGAGTGGGGAAAGAATAAATCAAACTTTCCTGTGGTTCGTTAGGGACGTGCTACTACAAGAGGGCAAATGGAGCAAGTGTAGCTGTTGCATGGAACTGCTATGGTCTGTTTGTTACACTGGAGGGTAAATAGGTTCCTGTAAGTGACTTGCACACAGTCCAAACATTTACATTCTTTCAAGGCAAATGCATTTGGATACTAAAATGGCCATATCCTTTTCCTTATACAGTATTAGCAGCATCTTTTTGTCTTCTCTGTGTTGCTTGCTATCAGAGCAAGTCTCCCTGTGTCCATCTCCTTTTCTTTCTAAAGTGCAGGCCAACATCAGAGAAACCTTCTCTTTGGAGTGGCAAGACTGCAACCTTTATTCATTTGCACAGAAAAGCGTTGCTGAAAAGTAAAGCGAAAACCACTCCTTTCACGCAAAATTGTTAGCATTTCTAACTCTGATAAAGAACTGTACTTTTTCTCCCCTCTCCCTGCTTCTTGGGATAGGAAGGCCGAATAACAGTGAAACCATTCCAGACCCATGTTAGTAGTAATTATAAAATTAAATTTTTTGTAGAGACTGAAAACTGGAGCTTGATGTTGAATTTATTGCTAACTAACAACTCCTTTCTTAAAAAAAGAACATTGCCATAATCTCGGAGGCTGCCAGCTCTGGTATATCATTGCAAGCAGACCGTAGAGCTAAGAATCAGAGACGGAGAGTTCATATGACTCTGGAGTTGCCATGGAGCGCGGATAGAGCAATACAGCAGTTTGGTAAATAACTTTTTTTGTATCCTTCCCCTAGCAAACCCAGTAATACTAGCGGAATCTACTGAGAATTCATGGAAAATAAGATTGACTAAGTAACCTCTTAAGGACCCTTCCAATCTCCTTTACCCATGAACAGAATCAGCTTTATCTACAGTCAGAGCTAATAGTCTTGAAAGTTTTGAAAGAAACCTAGCAAACACAACTTACGCTGCAACTTAGGTTTTTTTCACGTATCAAGTGTCTTTATGAAAGCTGCCACAACTCTGAAACATTTGTGTACTGCCTTCTGTTGGCTGTATTAGGGCAGAAACTAATTTTCAGCAGGGTTAAGTTCTAGCTTTACTCTTCACAATTCATAGTTTTATTAGAAATGTTCAGTGAAGTGGAATTTATTTAACATACGTGCTTCTACTTAACTATCTAGGAAGAACTCATAGATCCAACCAAGTGACTGCTCCAGAGTACGTGTTCCTAATTTCGGAATTGGCAGGAGAGCAAAGATTTGCATCTATAGTTGCAAAAAGACTGGAGAGCTTGGTAAGATTGTTTCAAGAAGTCTGATCCTTCATTTGAGAAATTTCAACTTGGATTTCTTTTTAAAATTGGATTTAATTACAAAGGTGTGTCTTAACAGGGAGCCCTCACTCATGGTGACAGACGGGCTACAGAAACTCGAGACCTCAGCAGATTCAATTTTGACAACAAGGTGACAGTTCCATTTCTGTTTGAAACCTCATGCTGTGGTGTTTGTTCCACAAATGACCTGTTGAGGAAGGATTTTTTTCCATCTCCTGTGAAGTGTTTTACTTTTAACTGTATTGCCTTCTGATAGGAGGCCTCTTTCTGAGATAGCCAGTGAATATTCTTAATTCTGTTTGCAAAGCCACGTGAAACACAAATATGTCTGTAAATTACTTTTCTGCATTTGCTAACAATCCAAGTCTTAAGTAAATGGTACTCGTCCTTTCAGTCACAACTGAAAGATGATTTTGGCAATTCTAATTAGAAATTAAGAGTGGGCTGTTTATATAGTGTAGTTTATAGTTGAAAAGCTAATAACTAGTTCCCTTTACTATTGCAGAGAAAAACAAACAAACAAAAAAACCCCACGTTTTATTGTGAATTACATATACTTGTTAAACCATGTGTGCTTGGGGCTGAGGCACAAACACTGGATGACATTTAGAGCAACTTTCTTTTTCTAATGCAGTATGGCAGAAATGCTTTAGAAATTGTTATGAAATCCATTGTGAACTTAGACTCCCCAATGGTCTCACCTCCTCCTGATTTTCCTGGAGACTTCTTCAAAGGTAAGTATAACTCAGTAGTAGTAGCAACTACCTTTTGATTGTTCTCCAGTATGCAGAAAATGCAAATCATTTCAGAGCTAGAAAACATTGTTGCTATTTAATCCAATCAGCCAGCCCAGGTAGGCTCTCACTGGATGTTACTCCTGTGCATCTTGCTTCAATGTTGAAGTTCATGTATAAAACAAGATACGTGAACTCTCTCAGTATAAGGCATGTTCTGCGTCTTTGGGCAAAGTATTACATAGAGTTCTTAACTTCATTTTCCTGTTATCTGTTGCAATATCTTGTTCTCCTATGGGCTTATAGTGCCATTAGTGGTTTTCCCTGCCTGTGCTTCCTGGAAGGACAGAAGGCAAAGGTTCGTTCTTGCTTATTAATATATTAGGTAGAAATTGCAAGTCATGTATTTGAGGGGTGTCCGAAGTTTTAGAATTGGATCCTGAAACAAGATTGCTAAATAAGCTGTTACTTCATTGGTTTATTTTTACATGGCAAAGCAGCTATGATTTAACTGCTTGCTTTTTCCTAGATGTTCGTCAGGGATTGATTGGCGTAGGCTTGATAAATGTAGAAGACAGATCTGGAATACTAACGCTTGATAAAGGTATTTGTCTGTTTAATGTATGTTTAGAATGTCGCTGGGAATATCATATATCATGATAGTGGATGCCTAGCAACAGAACTGAAGTTGTAACTATCTAAAAAGTTACTTTTTTGGAGAACTTCAGATGTTTTCTTTGTTTCTGAAGGAATGGATTTAAGCAGTCTTTTTGAGACTGTTTCAATGCTGATCGGGAGCTTGTTGTCATCAAAATTTATCTTTGACCTAATATGTGTTTCTTTTTTTTTAAGATTATAACAATATAGGGAAATTTCTGAATAGAATTCTTGGTATGGAAGTACATCAGCAGAATGCTTTATTCCAGTACTTTTCTGACACGTTAAATGCAGTTATTCAAAATGCTAAAAAGAATGGAAGATATGATATGGGCATCTTAGGTAAGCAAATAAATTTCTCAATACTCTTGTACTTAAGTAAGACTAGAGAAACAGAATAACTCTATCCTTTCCTTTTAAGATTTGGGCTCTGGGGATGAGAAAGTAAGGAAGGCAGACGTTAAGAAGTTTTTGACTCCTGGGTATTCTACCTCTGGACATGTGGAACTATACACAGTAAGTTAATTCTGTGTCATCTTTGCAGCTAATAAAAGTTGCTTACCAATAAGTTTTTTAAAACATGACAATCAGCTAAGCGTGTGTGGAGTGATGAGAGGTTCCAGGCCTTTCTCTGGGCAATATTTGGTTCTACAGTTCTTTAGTTCCTATGTCTGTTCTAAAGTGAGTTCCCGTTCAAATACCGCTGCATGGCTCTCTTCTAGATCAGTGTAGAGAGGGGAATGTCTTGGGACGAAGCAACTAAGATCTGGGCAGAACAGACGGGTCCAGATGATGGATTTTATTTATCACTACAGGTAAGATTCTTTGTCCCTTGGCTTATGTTTAGAGAAGGTTGCGGGGAGGGGGGGAGCTACCCAAATATGCTGTCTGCTCTGAAACATTTACCGTTCAAATTAATTACTGTTCAGTTTTGCAAAATGCTTTCAGTCTTACATTAAAATTCATGTTAAGTTTGTTTCCAATGCTAAGTATGAAGCACTGCTTTTTAGCTGCTCAGCTATTTCTGATAGGAATGTGAGCCCAAATTAATAGCTCTTATTTAAGCCTGCATCAAGAAACCAGGTCCTTTCACCATAAGGACAAATTGTGAGTAATATAGATTAGTGGTACTGTCTTCTAAAGGTGTCCTTATTATTACTGGTTGTCTTATTGCACACACAAACGCACTGTTACTCTGTAAAGAGCACATTATGGAATCACTTGAGGTAGACACTGTGAACATGTTTAAACTTACGAAGTTTTTGGTTTGTCTTCCTGTTCCAGATAAGAAATAACAAGAAAACCGCTATTCTAGTAAAAGAAGTGAATCCTAAAAAGAAGCTTTTTTTAGTATACAGACCAAATACTGGGAAACAACTCAAACTAGAAACATGTGCAGACCTGAAAAAGAAATATAAGAAGGTAACCATTAAAATTGTGCTAGTTTTAATCTTAGAAAATTTTGAAAATAAATACAAGGACTTTCTTTTTCTGGTATTTGTGTATAATTCTGGCAAGTCAAAAACTAGCCTTATCTTTCCAGAGCAGAGCTTGTATTTGTGTCTACATGGTTTCTGCATTCCTGTATCTAAAGCTTTCTGAATATAAATAACCTGGGGTGTTGTAATATGAAATGAAGTTTTTTAGGGTCTAGCAAGGGAAAAGTCTTCTTCTGTGTAAGGTGTACAAACATGCTCTTAAATAAGCAGCTATGTACAGTGTATTCTAAGCAGTGGTTCTGAAACTTCAGCTGCTGGCTAATGTTTTAAATAACCATAATGGATTATTTTCTTTTTTTTAGAGGCTGGCAAGATATCTAACACTTCTCTTAATTTTATGGTGTTGAATTCGTAAAAATTTGAGGAAACTCTTAGATCAGGTTGATTATTGGAAAAACGCTGAGATTCTGCTGTTCTCATTACTGAGATTCTGCTATGTTCAAGCATTTTGCTCATCCTTTGAGATAGCATTTCCATTGAATAGCCTGAAATTGTAACAATGTAGGATAATGTACCTCTCTTCACCATCATAATATTGGTGCTCCCTCTTTTCCCACAGTAATGACCAAATTGCTTTTGTTCTGTGCAAGTCTTGATGTGGTTTACTTCATTATTATTCCCACTTTGACTGACTTTTCCAGGTACCTTCTGAAGATGCTCTGCCACACTGGTTAGAGCAGTACAATTCTTCTGCGGATACCTGCACCCATGCTTATTGGTTAGTATTTGTGTGCATATAGGTGCTCTAACTTAAACTGTTTACCTAAACTGGTTTATCACTACTTTTGTTGTTCTGTTACTCATGTGAAATCTTGTGGGTTTTGCTTAAGAAAAATTGTCCCATGACCAGTTAAATGACCCAGCCTTTGAGTGGAAACATGAAGCTTTCCATTGCTCTTGAAGTCCTAATATATTAGATGAATGCTACCATATAAATTGCACTCCAGTAGAAGTACAATGACCCAGGAGTAGCTTGTGCTTTAAATGTCTTGATCTGATCTATTATTATGGTAGGATAGTTCAAATGTTATTTAGGGGGAAAAATAGTTATTCTTCACGTAGAGATGAGGTAGACGTCAGAAACAGCTGTTCTTGTGCTACCTCTTGTAGGAGCTGATGTCTTAATTCTTGAGGAGCAGCATAACTGGTAGAAGTTTCAGATTAATATTGGAGCTTCTGAAATACACTGATCAGATACCAGTTGCATATGTAACAGATTCAGGTTCTGAAAGCTCTGTACATTTTGAAGATGTAGTTCTAAACAGGCCAGCATTTCTCAAAGCTTTACCACTAGAGGCACGCTGTGGATAAAGTATCCTTCCCTTACTGTTGTACTTGTGCAACTCTGAATACATGTTAAACAACTTAAAGTCTCATTTTTAATAGAATTGGATTCCATTTGCAGAATTCTCTTGAAAGCGTGGTGGTGTTTTGTTTTCTTCTCTCTGCTGTAGGAGAGGCAATTGTAAGAAGGCAGGCTTGGGATTAGTTTGTGAAGTGGGACTCCGCTGTCGAACTTACTATGTCTTGTGTGGTTCAGTATTGAGCGTCTGGACAAAAGTAGAAGGCGTTCTAGCCTCTGTGAGTGGTACAAATGTGAAAATGCAAATAGTTCGTCTAAGAACAGAAGATGGGCAGAGGATCGTAGGTAAGTGGCTCGTCCGCTCCTTTATTTCCATCTTGGAGTAGATGGTAGTTGTGACTTACAAGTCACTCTGTGTTGAGAGTCACATAGGAGACTGTAAAGATCCTTACAAGGGAAAAGGCTCGTCAGTGTGCATGTTGGGGAGGGGCAGAAGTACAGCTGTTGAAACCTGTATTTGTAGTACAAACACTGTTTTGAGTTGGCTTAAGGAAGAAATTTTTTTTCAGCCAGGCTTTGGAACACTTACTCTCTCAGTTCTTCTGATTTACTAAGAACAAAAACGTCATATTTGGCCTGTTCCAGCCAAGCTACCTTTGAAACCATAAGGGCTCTGCTTTTTTCCTGCTTCTGGCAAAGAATAGTAAGCCCTTTAGATGGTTGTTTTCATCATTTTTGAGCTACTGAAAGTCACATGTAATCAATAGTTTAGAATGACTTCAAGATGATTACGTCATTTCTTGTCGCTAAACCTCTTAGTGAAGCCCTCATAGCAAGTACCTCAGAGGCTGAAATCTCCATAGATTTTTTTTTTGTAAATGGGAACTTCTCTGGATGTGCGATATCATGGCAGCTCCTGCTCTAGGAACAGTTTTCTAAGATGTTGAAACTAGGTTTTTCATATTTAAACTTTCATGGTGGTACAGCTTCTGTGAGACTAGAAAAACAAAACCAGCTGATTTCTTGTGGCAGCAGGTAACATAAGAATAAAATTTGTCTTCAGGGACAAAATGGCAGCTTCCTTCTGCTGCTTCATGACCTAAAGGATCTAGTGACTTCTGAAGATAAACCTCTTACTGAGAAGCAGAACTTGTAGCTGAAGCTTGATTAGACGTGACATTGGGAACAGTCACTGTTGACTCTTGTGTAAATTAAATGGTGGCATTGTCAGCCTGAGGTTTTAGTGAACAAATTGTTTGCATGCTTATGAAACAATTGATTTGTTGCTGTTTTCAGGTTTGATCATTCCTGCAAATTGTGTATCACCCCTTGTAAACCTCCTGTCAACATCAGACCAGTCTCAACAGCTTGCAGTACAACAGCAGCAGATATGGCAGCAGCATCACCCGCAAAGCATCACCAATTTCAACAATGCATAAGAGGACAAACTACAGGTGTTGACTTTGTTTGAGGAAAAGGCTGTAAAAGCATATCGCTTGCATAAAAATCAGGGACAGATTCCAAAGAAATATAACTTTTTCAGTTCAGTTGTGTGCTCTCAAACACTTTGGGAATAAAGAGATCTAAAAAGGTTGGGAGAACTGAAAGCCAGCAGTTGTTTATGGTGGTGCATCTGTCTTTCCTTATGCTCTCTGTAGTGCTTCCTGTTTGCTTTTACTTTTGGCCTTTTAAGCTACAAACCACAATTTGTTTGAAAATGCTTGAAAATCCCCAAGCAGGCTTTATTTTTATCTTGTCATACAGTGCTCAGGGTTTAACGCAGTGCATCAATGCCATTGCTGTGGGAGATATCCTTGAATGCATGTATTGAGTATATATATAGAAAATATATATTGGGTTTTTCTCTTCAATTTATGAGTTTATAAAAGCATGAAACCTAGAGGTTGCACATCATGCATTCAGGTTCCTTCCCAGTTTCTGTTTGACAGTGCATGTCTTTGGAAACGGGCATGGACAGGATAAACACACAAGACAGGAATTCAGAGAGAAACACAATCTTAGTTGTACAGCATTGGTTATTGCATTTTTATAGTGTTTATACCCAGGTGTTGCATTTTTTCTGGTTCTCTCCTGGGGGTTATATATTTGAGTCTACACATGTTCTTTTTGTGATAAACATCTTAAATTAAAATTAGTTCCTTTTTAATGTATTAATGGTATTCCTAATGTGTACTGCAAAGATGGCTGGATGCCTATTTTCCTTAAATTGAAGCATTTCCTTAATCCGAGGTGGTTATGGAAACTTAAGTGCAAATTCACTTCCATCTCGCATACAATCTTATATTTTTTACTTCATTAATGTAATTTAATTTGTCACTTGTAAGATGAAACCTTACTTGAGCTGTAAATTAGAGAATGGGAAACACTTGAGGGTTCCGCTGTATGTGCTGTTTCTGTTACCCAGTAACTTGAATACTGTTTAATATGTTGTAAGACATTGTAGAGTTTATCTGGAGCTGTTTAAAACAAATTGTAATGTACAAATGTGAATAGTCACTTATCTATAATATGGGTAAGTTTTGTTTTGCCTATAATAGTAGATGTTTATAAGAAAGTGAAGGACAATGTTTGTCATTTCTTGCTTGCACAGGTTGCACTATTGAAAAATTGAGATTGTATAAACCTGTCCAAAAAAACCTACAAGATAATGATCTTGTAGATGTCAAATAAAAGTTATTGTACTAACAAGAAGTGGAGTCTTGTTTAGGCAATCACTGTATTCCAAAAAAACTAACAAGTCTGTACAATTGGAATTCGACAGGATTTGGCATGTTTAACCAGGCTTCTGTCTGGCAGTCCAAATATCTCAGTTGAACTCATTAATGAGGCAAGAAGTAAACTGTGTTTAAACCTTGATGCGTATTTTAAGTAAGGCTCACGTGACAGAGCAGCAATCCACTGTAGCGTATGTCACTTCTGTAAATGCTCAGTGAACCAGATTAAGTGTCCTAAAGATTTTTTTTTTCCATAAGTAACGGGGCCAGAAGTTCCACAACTTGAGGCTGAAGTGAGTTCCCTTACGTGAATTATTTCACTTGTGGTTAACGCTGCCTGTGCCGGCACCCCAGAGCGGTAACAGAGCACCTGCTTGCTGGGGAAAGAAGCCTGCCTGCTGTCCTCAGCTCCCTGTCTCAAATGGGCAAGGGGATGAATCCCCTGCACACGCTTGTGACTAACTGGAAATACAGATCCAGAACAAATCGGCGTGCTCCTTGTTGCCCTAGTGCCTACTACAGCTCTGTAAGGTTCTTGTAATGCAGGCGGTAGGTGTGTTGGGAGTTTTTTAATCCTGTGGTAGCAAAGGGAAGCTTGCCCAAGAGCTGTGATACCAGTAGGAGCTGATTATGCCCTGGAAAACTGTAGACCACAGACAGGGTGTGGGGGAGGATGTTCATGCATTTTGTACCCACCATTGGATGTATTTGGCATACATTCCAGGAGAAGGAATGGGATTTTGAGAAGTATGTTGACAGATTACTGTTGTGGCAGATAGTGAACCAAATTGCTAGTAACAGCAAGCTGTGTGTGGACTTTGCTGTCTTGGGTTTTTTTTAATTATTACTATTTGGTGTAGAAACTTCTACCATCAGAGATGGTAACATACTATTTTTAGGTCTTAATCCTCAGTAAGGTGGTTCTAGAAGTGGTAGGTTTGCAAATATTTTTTTTTAAAAAAAACCAAGTCATTATTTAAATACACTTTGGTTCCTAAGCGGTGTTCTCGGCCTGTTGTGCTAACTTCAGTTGTTGGGATGAGCAAATACTGAATTGGATATTCACTGTATTGATAACCAAACCATACTACTTTATTTCAGGAGTGTATAGCATATGCTGTTCACTCACACCTTCTTAAACTTCACATGGACTTGTGTCCCCTGGAGGGGAAAAAACAACAACAGTACTTACAAGCTCCGTAAGAACTGTTCCCATGCCAGAAATCTGTTCCCCTGCTTGCTGTCTTCTGCGTGCTTTCTGCTGCTTGCCACCACCAATGCCTTGGCTTTGTCAGTTACTAACACATCTGCATCCACAGCTCTGGAGCCTTGTAGCATCTTAAAGGTTAACACCAAAAAAAAAAAAAAAAAAATCAACCTTCAAGCTACAGAAACATTTTCTCTCTTGAAAATTCCTGCTCAGTGGTTGGGGTGTGGGTTTTTTTTTGGTAGTAGTTTGTTCCTTGCATGAGCTGCTGATAAAGCTTGGGGGAGAAAAGGAACATAAATAGCAGTGTGGATGGGATAAGGAACAGCTATGCAGTATCCTCTTGCAGCACTGCCCGTAAGACAAACATCCTCACGGGGAGGAAAAGGGAGAGACCAATTGTCATGTCGTAAATTACCAGGCTGGGCAAGAATCGTCTCTGTATTTTTCCTACTTGTGGGGCATTGATCTGCTTCGTACAAATCGCCATCTGAAATGGATATAAATTTTATAAAGGATATGCCTCTGAAAACAGGCAAAGCTAAATGTAAAAGGGTAGTAATTTCTGTACTGCCTGAGTTTTGGAAGCATGCTGTAGAAGGGGAAGATGCATATTTAAGTTGACTTGGGAACTGAAGGGATAAAATTTTGGGTTTTCTTTTTTAAACTGTCCCTTGACAGCAACTAAATTTTGACTTGTTAACTAGTTTCATACTTAAGATGTCTGACACAGTAAATGCAATTATAACCCACTAGAAACCCCTTCTGCACAGCAAGTTTTCAATTTTTTTTCCAATCACTGTAGGGTCTGTTGGGAACACACACCTCCTGTGAGGACTTCACGTTCCCTGGAGATGCTAGTTGTCTAGTCAGTGTGTAGTATTTTGTCTGTAAATGAAGAAAGCTCTGCAACCTGTAAACGTTTGTCAAGTGAATTATCGAGAGATTTTTGTGTTTTTCTTTTGCGTTTGGAATAAGTTTCATTCAGATCCCATCACAGTCTGTACATATATAGAAAGAGTATGTATGTATATAGAGATGTTAAAGGCTGCTGAATTATTGAATGTAAATAACTCTTGTTTTCCTTTGTGGGGTTTTTTTTCATGATCTTCCCAAGATGTATTCCTATTTTCTCAACCTGCCAAACGGGCAGTTTGTGTGTACTTTGAAATATATATAGAATATATAAAACTTCCAAGGGATGTGTGCATACATTGTAGATGTTGTATGTTGTCATCATTTTTTTCAAAACTATCAATTGTCTGTCTTCCATGATCCTTTTGATGCTATGTGGTTTTATTCTATATTTTTAGTGTATAATGCATTTGCTTGAGAGAAACGGATTCCCGATGTCTTTCAGTGACTGGTACTATTCACTTCTTAGTGCCTGTATCAGAGAGAAACAAATATTTGAATTTTCATGTAGTTTGTTTTCTTTAGTCTTTTCAGTGTGTTTCAGATCCTAGATACATTTCCATTTTCTTTCACTCCCTAGTATCTCCAGTTGTGCATTCACTGAGCTCCTGCAATTCGAGTTCTAGAATTAAATGCAGCAGCAGCAGGACCTGCCCACTGTCCTAACATGTAAAAGCATGATTACTGCATTCATATTAAATGTTAACTGACTTAAAAGCACTCTAGAAAGGCAAGTAATTTGAGAGCAGGAAAGATGCATCTGTTGTAGAGCGTTTCCTGGGAAAGTTTTGAGCTTCATGTAATGTCTAATTGTGCAAAATGGAGGTAATGGAACTTTCTTACCTTTGAAAAAATGGTGCATATTTTTAATTGCCACATAAAAATACATACATTTGTATCAAAGTTAGAAATTAATGAGAAATCCCTTGAAATGTCTGTCTTTTATTTAGCCCTTAAGTTTCCAGCAGATGTCACACAGGTTTTGCCTTTCCCCTTTTGCTGGGAAGGACTGTCCCCGTACCGTTGTTTCCTCAGTTAAGTGGTTTGCAAAGTCCGTTGGCTGGAGAGTCCAGCTGCAAATAGCAACAAAATACTTCTAGTAGTTTCTGTGGTCAACGCAGGCTTTAACAATGAATGTGGAGAAATAACGGAGGCGTTTTTGTCATGGACTGGCAGCTGCAGTGTATGGTTCTGTGTCACAGACTCATGGTAAAGACAGACAAAGTTGGCAGAAGTAATAAAATAATGCAGCCGCAAACATGCCTGAGTGCGGAATGAGACATGGGAAACCTCGAGGGCTGACGCTTCAGCCGAGAGCAGTGTTGGCCTCGTCTGCTGCTTAGGTTGTATACCGCGTTTGAAAGGCAACGACTCTCTTTTTAAGGAAAAAAATCTGAAGGAGTTTCTCAGCCACAGTTAAAACAGCCGAGGGCAGATCACCTCTAAAAGCTTGTGCTAAAGCGAATGATAAGTAAAAACCCAGCAAGAGCTTAACTTGATGTGCTTCACGATTTCTTAACTGGTCCAAAATATTTTTTGTGTGAATGAAGTTTGAGGCAGTAGTACGATTCAAGAATAGGAACTGGACAGGTTTAAGCTGAGGCCAAAACTTGTATAAGGAATTTTTCGCCTGCTGTGTCGTGAAGCGATAACCGCAGGTTTTTGTCAAACTGCATGTATAAAGGATGCTGACGTTTCTTTCCAGAAGAGAGACGTCTGTGCGGAGAGGCCAGACTGAAAGTCATGGACCTGCTGCACTGAAGCAGACAGGTTAACTAATACAGAAATCTATTCGGGTTTAAGCGATGTCTTTTCTTTATAAAAAGTCTTGCAGCGCTTAAATACCTGAATCAACATGTGTTAAGTTTTCTTGTGTAAGAACTAAGTTTGGGTAGTGTTTCAGAACTTGATTGCGCTTAGGGCATAACTTTTTTGCAGGTGACCTTTCTCATTAGAGTGGTTTTCCTGTACTTGATTTGCACTGGGAAGGGTAAAGAGACATTTCTACTGACATTCCTGATTACATACATGTTTACGTATCTACTTTCTGATTTGGAGAGGATAACCAGGAAAAGGCCGGATTCGTTGCAGGCACATACTGGCATTTTTATTTGCAGAGTCATTTGATTTATTTTTCAGTCATCAACATAAAATCCCATGGCCTACTGAATTTTATTTGAGGTGGGTGTTCGCTGACTCAGCATCTTCCAGCAATCCTGTGGCGGGGCTGTCCCCCACCCCTGCAATAACTTTTGCCGTAAGACTACCTCTGCGCAAAGGAAACGCTATTTCTTAAAGCAGGACTTTGCTATTAGCACTTCTTCAGTCTACACCTTTAATAGTCCAACACGACAGAATTCCAAAGATGCGTAACATTTAAGATGAGTTGTATGTGTTCTTTTTATTGCCTGCCCTAATTGGAAACCTTTGCCAGCCTTGCAGAGTTCATCCCGCAGCGCGGTATTGTGCTGCGTGTCCCCGCGTTCGCCACGTGAGCAGACAATACCTCTGCATGCCAACTGGCCTCATACGAAGTGACGGAACTTTTGAGTGCCCAGCAATAAAATATTACAGCAATGTTTAGAAAGATTTATACTCACAAAAATGACAAACTGTGGTACGTGATGACTTCTGTATTGATTTTTTTTTTTTTGGTAAAAAAAAAGGTTAAATAAATTAAACAGACTACTACTTTGGGTTTTTTTTTTTTCCCCCTTTTAATTTTCTGTTGTGGAACTTCTCCACATCGGTGGTTTATACTGCAACACCTTTCAGCAATACTTCTGCATACATTCAGTGTACTCATTTCACTCCATTTTAGGATCCTTCAGACCAGTAGAAGTCATGTTGTAATAATCCAAACATCTTATCGTTCAATCCACTTAAATACCTGGCACTTAACCTGGTTAATTTCCCTGGTTAATTAAACTGGCTTTCTCGGTAGTTACGAGCAGATTCACGACATTCTCTGAATGCTAATTGCAGTGATCTTAAAAAAGAGAGGAGAGTTTATAAAAACTGTATCAAGATTGGAAAGTACCAACTTCTTCATATTTTATGCATAGCATGCAAATATCTTTCCTTTATCCAAAGAGTTAGTTTGGAAAAACAGACTAATCTCATTTTTGTAAACTATTTTCTATTGACTTTTATTCTCATTTTCCCCAAATCTGGAAAAGGGATGATGCCAAGTTCTCAGCAGTAAATGAAGATGCCCAAACCTCAGAATTTAATTATTCATTTTCATAAAGCAGTAGACTTTGTTCTGTAAGTAAGGAAGAAATGGCTTAAGAGAGGTTTTGGTTGGCTTTCTTCCAATATGTAAATAATACATCTTAAAAATGCCAGAGAGGCAGCTCGTGAGCTGATGGCTTCTGCCTTTGGAAGTCCAGGTCTGGTTTATATGTTCCTTCCGTCCACATTTGCAAGGTGGAAGAATTGACTGTGCCTGCTAAATACACAATGAATTGCAGGGCATAAAACAGAGATCTGTATCAGCTTAGCCAGAGTGACTAAGTTAAATCGTAAACCAGGTGTAAGTGACTTAATTACTCCTGGGTAAGATCTCCCCTGAAGTTACTTGGGGTGAATAAAAATGTAGATATGAGCAAAGAAACAGGGAAGATCTGAGCCTGCAGCTGATCTCCGCAGACCGTCCCCGGCGTTACCCTCTCGGTGCAGGAGGACTGGGATTTGGGAGCGGGCAGTGCTGCTTCGCACAGGCAGCGCTGGGGATCAGGGGGTTTGTGGCGACAGCTCCTGCTTGTTTTTGTGAGGGCCCCCCCAGTTCTCCCAGCCCCAGTTCAGGCCTTGGGGCTGCAAGACGGCTGCTGAGCCACGTGTGTCCCACTGGCCCTTTGCTGATTCCCAGGGTGGACTAGAGCAAAACACTGGTGTTTTCTCCCTTCCCTGGCGAGAGGAAAGCACATCCCAGGTCTGATCTGGGGAGGGGAGGATGCCACGGCCTGGCCTGCCCTCCTGAAAGCCCTTTTGGGCAGGTGGACCACGCTTCAGGGCCTTGGGGGCTCTGCCTTTGGCTCATGCCTGAGCTGCGCCGCGTTCGATTGCTGGCAAGTCTCAGCCTCAGACTGCACTATTTAAATTACAGAGGATGCTATCTCCCGTGCGTGACGAGTGTCTGCCAGGGCTGTAAATCCTTCACATCCCGGATTGTCCCTCCCTTGCTCTGCACACACGTAGAGCCCCGACGGGGCTGCTGTGGAGGCTGCCAGGCTGCGGTGGCCGCCGGGGAGGCTGCCCGGCCAGCAGCTCTGCAGGGAAGACCCCCAGAGAGACTTGGGGGAACCCCGTGGCCTTCCCTCTTCGCCTTTGTAGGGGGTGAAGAAGGGCTTCATAGGCAGTATTACAGGGCAGCAGGCTGCTGCTGTCACTCTTCAGGTAGATGTTTAAGCAGAGTTTGATTATTTGGCTGCCTAAAAATACTTAGCATTTCCAGGCCCTAATGCTGTGGGCATCACCCTGTCCCACTGCTTCCACTGGGAGAGTGAAATCCAGCAGTCGGCACTGCAGGACTCCACACCCACGCCTTCACTGAGCTGGGCACAGGGGCTTTTGCAGCAGCGATCCTCATACGCAGATACCGGCTTAGCAAGAGGCATCTTCAGAGCGCTCACTTCTGCATCAAGGGGTGTCCCAGGGCAGGAGCTCAGCAGACGGGTTAGACTCATCCTGGCAAAAGCTGTGTCTGAGGCTCTGGCCTGGGTGAGGGAAGGAAGCGCCGTGCCCAGCCGTGCCAGCCAAGGGCCGTGCGGTGCCCGACCAGAGACCACCGAGGAGCTGCCCGTGCCATGCGCTGCACTCTGCGACACCGTGTCCCTGCGATTTACCCCCTGGTTTTCCTCCTTCTCCCTTCCCTCTGCTCTGTGCTCTTCTCCACCCAGAGTTGTTGTGAAGCTCCACATTCCTTTCCTCACAGTCATTTCCATTTTCCAGCCCTGGGCTTTGCTTCCACTCTCTCCTCCACTTCCTTTGCTCAAATGACGAGTAACAAAACAACTAGGGATGCTCCCGTCAGGCTTTACAGTTGGTGTCGCGATGAGGCTACGAGGGACAGAGGTGTTTGTGCCTCTCGATGATTATTTGTTTGCGCTGTATGTCACTGGACTGGTGACACTTGGTTTGCACTTGGAAGGTTTTCTGTGAGGCTTAACCCCAGTGCGTCCCTCCGAAATGTAACTCGATTCTGCAGCCATCGCAGGTGTCACGTGGACGCGTCTTTCACGTGGACACCATTTGATTAGGGCACTTGGGTGTTCGACACGAGGTTGTGTACGGGAAGCACCTCAGGCGAGCCAGCACTCAGCTTTGCTGTGGGTTCCTCTGCTCCCGGAGGCAGAGCAGGTTCCGGAGCTTTCCCAGACAAGGCTGGGATGAAAGCAAGTCTCCGAGCCTCCTCTGCCCCAGCCGAAGGGTGGGGTATTCCCTGCCGCGGGCCCACAGCCGCACAGGGCAGGAGGCAGAGGCCCAGGGGTGCCAGCTCCTTGCACCCGGGGCCAGGCCGCCCCCCTTGGCCCGGCCTTCAAGGGCTCAGGAGTGGGAGAGTAAGGAGAGTCCAGCGCCCAGGGCAAGAAGGGAGAGTCCTTCCAGGCAAACCGAAGGAATCGGGCAGGGTGGAGTGCTCCGTTGTCTGGAAAGAGGATGCGGGGAAGCTCTGTAATGTGGGGTTATCGATAATCTGTCCCTGCAAGCAACAGCAAGGAGGGAGGACCCCCTTGGCTCCAAGCCCCCGGCCCGGCAGCCCGCCTGGCTTCACCCTGTGCTCAGCAGGGCAGGGAGAGCTCTCCTGCTGCTGAGGGGGGCTCAGTACCTTTATTTGCCTGCTCCTAACAAGCAAAATGAAGCTGTTTCCTTTCTGCTCTTATTTTCTTTGCTGGTTTCCATTGGAATCTGGGCTGGTTTTGATATTGGTGCCTGGTGCTTGTTTGCCTGGCAAACTGCAAAGAGGAAAACTCTCATTAGAGAGATTCCAGGCCTGTGTTTTTGTGGCTGAGGGCTTGGAAACTTCTCATTCCCGCTCTCTGGTCCTCCAGGGAGACCTCCAGCCGGAGCAGGAGAGAGCAGACTTGCTACTCACGCTCTCTCGAAGGTAAACCCAGAGTAGCATTAAGGCCTCTTTATCTTAAACATTTCCAGTCTCTTCCGACAGCTTTACAGGTGCTACGTGCTTTTTCTTCTTCTGGTACACGCCATCTCTAAGGCAGAACGTCCCCCTCAAAGATGGAATGAGCCTGGAATCGGCTTCTCAGCCCATAGGGCAGCACCCGTGCGGCGATGCTGAGCAGCTGTCTGCCTGGCAGGGCTGTTCCACTTGGCAGCCAGACAAAGGACTCAGGAGTAGGAGGAAAACAAGACTGGGAGGGAAAGTCGCTCCAAATAATATGGCATCTGGCCTGGGAGGAACCATCTGAAAGTGGGGAGCAGGGCTAGGCTGGGAAAAAGTTTGTCTGGGAGAATGTAAGGGGAGATCCTGTCCGGAACAGGCATCCAAACTTCGATGTGAAATTGTTGCAAGCCTGTCTGCTGACGTGGGCCCAACGCTGGGAGAGCGTTTTCTGGGGCCTGGCTCATGGCTGCTTCCGCAGCGCTTCTGGCTTCGGCACTCCGCATCGCAGCCCCCCTTGCAGAGGGTCTCGGAGGGATGTTTCCCGTGGCGGAGGGAGCAATACAGAGCTTCCAGGGGTATTTTGAGGTGTGAGAAGAAAAAGCAACAGGGCAGAGCTGGGGATTCTGTATTTCTGTTCAGGACTGGGTGTTTCTTATGCATTCTGGTGAGGATGGAGCAGTAAGCAGCAAACATCAGCCAAAAAGCAGATCACAGTGGAGGGACACCAAGGGCTGTCAGCTTTCTCTTGGGAACAAACAGAGCAGGAGGGAAACCTTGTACCAAGAGCAGGAAGCAGTTGTAGAGAACAGAGACAGGAATATAAGGAGCTATAGCAAGGCGGTAGGAAGGGAGCAACAACAGAGCCAAAAAGGATAAAACGCATGATTTTCCCTCTGTGCCAGTGTCCCAGGCAGCCCCAGGAGCATGCGAGATGTCCCCGGAGCAGGACCTGGGGAAGGAGGTGTTCTGCACCAGGAGAGACTGGCGCATTACAGTCCCAGTAAGAAAGGTACGCAGCTCTGTAAAGTATCTTTTAAAATGCTGTTCATCAGAGCTGACACCCGCTTGCCTCTACCACTTGTGCTCTTCAAAGAGGTTAAACGTGCCTTGACTCAAGACTGAAAAAGCTTAATTTCATTTGGACTTTTCACTCCATTAGGGATGGTCATCTTAGTTTTAGCACAAGAGCGCAGTTGGAAGACTTGCAGATCAAATCAGTGCTCAGAAACTTGTAGATGCATCTATGATTGTTCTATGTATGATACTGGATCCCTAGAAATGTGAGGACAAGAATTTGAATATAAACTCCCTCCAGAAAAACGAACAAGCTTCCCATCTCTTTCCTCTTGCTGCTACACAGGTCTCTGGTGGGTAAAGGACAGTTAGAACGTCCCCAAGTCACTTAGTTCATTAAACCTGACAACAATTAATTACGTTGAAATTAATGCGCAAATGTAATGTTTTACACATGTCAAAGTCATGCCAGGAAAAAACAGTCTTGCCGTGCCACCTTTAATTCTTCTCATTGTTGATTTAATCCAAAATGGTAAGAAACAAGCCTAGTTTGCGCTCTCCATTTGCAGGTCTCCAAGAGTGTTGCAGCATAGCTCTGCAGATACTGATGGCTATGTAGCTTTATTTCCAGCTAAAAGGGGACAAACAAACTTGTCTTAAAGCATGGCCCAAGGCCTCTACCGTGGAGAGCCGCCCTGACAAGCAGCTGCCAGCGCCTTCCAACATCACACTTTGCATGTGTACTCCTTACACCCTCGCCAGAGGGGCACGGCATCCAACCCTGCAGAGAGCTTTGGGAAGGGAAAACCTCCTTGAGATCAGTCAGAGCTTGGCTAAGCAAGGGCTGGAAAGCTTACTCTGTGGAAACACTGGCTGCTGAGTATTCCCAGTGGTTTGGGAGGAGCAGAGGTGAGAAAGTCAAACCAGGAGAGGGAACAGAGAAAATACAAAGAAAATAAAAAGGGGAGGGGGACAGGGTGAATGTTGCAGATCTTACACGACTGAGAAGAGGTCGCCGTACCTGGAAAATACATCATCTGTGCTTGCAGATGATTGAAGAGACAGGCACCTCTTACTGTCCATCCTCCCTTGCTGAAAAACATAAGCACACACATTTATTTTCAAGTTACCTCTTAGTGTAGAGAAGGCTTGAAAATGTCACATGTGCGATGAAATGACTCTGCTCTATCTCCTGCTCTGTGACTTGGCCACTTGGTGATTAAGAGCTGCTCTTGCTGTCAGTAAACAAGACCGTGCCATCAGTCTGCAGAGCAGGGACCTGCAGTTTGCAGGACAGCCTGGAGTGTGCCAGCTGCTGGAACTGTAGTTCTTGCGCTTGATGCAGGGTTTCCATGTACAGAACACAACTCTTAGCGGTGCAAGCCGTGCTTGTGACATAAACCAAATTTAAACTGCAGGCAGCCCCTCCGAGGACGCTTGTTTTTTACTGTCAGCCCAGGGCCCAAGCACGATGGTGGTTTTATTCTTGTGGTCACACCTGGTTCAAAACAACTGAAGTGAATCCACAGAGCACATGGCAGATAGGAAGAACTTGTAGGAACTTCCTACCCAAGGCAACTTCAGTGGTGTCTGCAAAAAACCCAAGAGGCAGCTAGTAAAGTCAGTTGAAGCTTACATAGCATCTGAGGCCAAGCAGTTAAGGTTGCCATTTACCAAGGTCTTGTGTTTTGTGCCACCACTGCTACCTGGGCCCAGAGAACTGCAGAGGAGACGTAAAATACCGAGATGTGGTACTGCTGCGTTCCCACTTACTGGACAAATAATCTGGCCCTACAAGGCTGACCATCTCATCAAGCCGGACCCTCACATTTTGCTCCAAAGCTTGCAGTCTCTTGTGCTGAAGAAAGGATAATCTTTACGGCATTGTTTCCTCGTTCCCCGCCTCCCTCCTGGAATATTGTATGTTTTGAAGCTGTCATTATAGAACCCAAGCAAAACACAGGGGATCTTGTTCTTCGCAGTGTTGTTCTGAGCGGAGTTTTGTAGGGTTGGTGTAAAGCTGTGAAAAACACGGCAAGCTTGGAACACTCCCATTTTGCACTCACTTGGTCTGACTGTAAACAACCGCACAGGAATGGAAAATCCCAGAGCAGCATGTCCCTTGCCTGCAGGACTTCTCTGGCCTTCCAGGAATCAACAGAAAGGCAATTATTTACAAATCTGGAAGTGAAGCTTTAGGGATGCAAAGTTCTCACTCACACGGTGCTGGATGTGAGGGTTTACCAGTGCAATCCTTCAGGACTCTAATATTAAAACCTTAAGCACCAACGTGAAAATATTGTCACTGAGTTTGTAATTTTATGCCTGGGGCTCTCAGGTCCCCTCTCTAAGAGACCGGAGCATGGATCAGTTGTTGTAAGGATAGTCTGTGCCACTCTGGGCTTCACCACGACAGCTGGAGTCATGTACTTGGATTGGAGATAAAATACAAAATGGTAGCAAGATCTCGTATTTAATCAGGTATGAGCCATAATTTTTAGATGTTTCTTTTATGCAGTGTGCAGTCACTAAGGCACAAGCCGGGGGGGTTCAAAGGCTGGCTCGCTTTCCCCACCCTGCCTCAATTCTCCTTCATGCAGAGGAAATCATCTAATTGCTCCATGACTATTTCTGTGTCTCTGCAAAGGAGATGCTACCTGCCTCCCTCTGCAGAGGAGTCCACAGTGGGAGATACCATGGGCCTAAATCAGGGTCGCTTAAAAGGAATTTGCCCCTGACTTCCAAGGAACAGGGTCGGGCTCTCTGTGTTTGCTGTCACTGGCATTAAGAGCAGTATATAGCCTTGGATAGACATTAATTAGCATGTGCAATAAAACTACCGACTACCTCACCGGTCTCAAGAGTGGCTTCTGGTAAGACATACATGTAGGTCCTGTGGTCTCAGGCTGAGCTGTGTACCTAAGGAGAGGTTGTCCAGGTCCGCGGCAGTTATATTGCTATAAATCTAGAGTAATTTAATAATTATAGAGGTGTGTTTGAGATTAATTGACGTGAGGAACAAACCCGAGTATCTTACAGTGAAAAGGATCAGTTCTGGAGTGGCAGAGACAGGCTGGAAAGCCTCCCGATTTAACCTGCAAATTTAGATTTTTTTTCTTTTTTTTTTTTTTTGTTTTTTGTGGGGAACTTTTACTGCTGCTTGCAAGCAGAAAATGAGCCAATTATCAACAAGATTTGTATTTATTTTTTAATCCCTCAGAAGCTGCAATCTACATTAGCCTTCAAGTGGAGAGAAATAGTGGTTTGAGAGAAAAAATAAAAAAGGCAAGGCAGATTTCTCCTTGGTGGCATCTAGGAAAAAAAAATAATCTTTTATTCTAAAATTATCAACAGGTATTTTCCATGGAAATTAGCGGGGGGAGACAGGGAATAAATCAGAGGTGAACGCCTGGTTCGAGG
>NW_009626030.1:0-2244 GCF_000690535.1 Cariama cristata | reverse complement strand
ATTCAGGGGGGCCCGTGCTATGGAGGGAGGAGATGGCAGTACTTCTAGGAGCAAAGTTGGCTCGTGTGCGGAAGATGTACGCAAGCCTCTTCGGTTTGAGGTGGCTTGCTGTACGAGTGCACCTCTAGGTACGACGCGGAATGCTTGCTTCGCCAGGTTGTCGTTACACGTGCGCGTATGTGTGCAAGGGGTGGTGGGGTGCTTTTGGGGCAATGCTGCCTATGGTGACCGAAAAGTACAAAACCATCATCAATTGTTTGCAGCTGAATATGTGTATACGTGTATTTATATGTGTATTTCTGTGTGCTGTGGTTCACTAGGAGTCTTTAGAAAATGGATAGGTCAGTTTTAAATTTCATCCAACTAATATTTGTTAATACATTCCCCACTTAATGGTTACTTCTTACTGCTTATTATCACCAAATAGTAAAAACGGTCTTCAGCAGTATATCCAAAATTAGATACCAGTATACAATATTGAGGAGCTGATACTGTGTTTTAAGGACTGATGACCACAGTAATCGACTGTGGAAGAGTGGCTGAATGAGAAGGGACACAACCTGATTGCGATGAACAATCCAGCCTTTGCAATGGGCTGCGAATAAAAGCCTTAGCTGCAGGCCTGAAAGTGACCGTGAACTCTCCTTGAATCCCGTAAGAAGCAGAAGCAGCAGAACAAAAGAAAAGAAAAGAGGAGCTATCTCCGTGAGCAGGGGAGGGAACAGTGTTACTTCATGGCGCGTGGACACAAGACATGTACCAATTAAAAATAACTCGATACGCGTGGACATAAGTTGTAAACCAATCGTAGATGTGTGGCTTAGTGCATGGCTTTCTGCTTGACTATAAATATGCTGTAAAAATGTGAATAAAGGTAGAACGACCATACTCATATTGAGGCTACGTCATTACTCCGGGCCTGACTCTCACTCCAACAATCGACCGACTTAGTCACAAAGGTGGAAGCGATTAGGCTCAAGAGCTCTGTAGTGAGAAATGCTGAAACCGAAGTGTGCTGCTTTTACTCACTTCCCACCAGATTTGGAATCTTGAACTTTATAAGACTGAATTTCTAGCAGTGTCACTCTTCTCTGCCTTGGCTACACTACCAGCCCTATTGGACTATGGTCTGTGTAGAGAAAGGCCACTCAGATTCAAAGGGAGAAAGGAAAAACATAAAAACATTGTTAGTTGGGTATTTTAACTGCATGTGGTTTCAATTTTTATTCTCTGGCAATAAGACAACTTTGAGGCAGCTGTGAAATAAGCACTGACCAAACTATGAAATTGCAAATGTCCTTTAACATTTTCAAGGAAACCACCTTTCCTTCCAAGCAAGAAAGAAGATATGCATGGCAACTTAAGTGATAATTAAGAAGGTAAAAGCCCAGAGCTGTGGTTCATTTATGCAGGGAGAAGACACAAAAGGCTTGAAACTGGCCAGTGCTCTTTCAGATAACAAGGGCTTTATTAAATATGTTAATAGCAAGAGGAGGTCTAAAGAAAACCTTGGAGCCATACTTGAAGATGGTCATCTGACTAACAGGGATGAAGAAAAAGTAGAGGCATTCAATGCATTTTTTGCCTCAGTCTTTAATAATACTGATAGACCTTGGGCTGCGTGGTCCCCTGAGTCGAAGGACCACGAGTGTGGGAACAGTGACTTCCCATTCGTGGACACTGAAATTGTGAGGAACCAGCTGTATCAGCTGAATGTTCACAAGTCCGTGGGGCCTGGTGGGATTCATCTCAGAGTACTGAAGGAGCTGATGGATGTTATGGCAGGACCGCTCTCCATCATCTACCAAAGGTCACCTGCCAAAGGTCTTGGGAGTCTGGGGAGGTCCATGCTGACTGGAAGCTAGCCAGTGTTACTCCAAACTGCAAAAAGGGCATGAGGGAAGACCCAGGAAACTACAGACCTGTTAGTCTAACCTCAATTCCTGGAAAAATTTTGGAGAAGGTGATACTGGGTACTGTTGAAAGGCATTTCAAGAATAATGCAATGATCAGGCACAGTCAACATGGGTTCACAAAGGAAAAGTTCTGTTTAACTGATTTGATACCCTTCTCTGATAAGGTCACCTGCCCAGTGGATGAAGGGAAGGCGGTGGATGTAGTTTTTCTGGATTTTAGTAAGGTTTTTGATACTGTCCCTCACAGCATCCTTCTGGCCAAGTTGTCCAACTGTGAGGTGAGTGGGTTCACAGTGCGGTGGGTGAAGAACTGGCTGAAGGGCAGAGC
>NW_009626029.1:19420-91589 GCF_000690535.1 Cariama cristata | reverse complement strand
CGGTGAAGCTTTTCTCTGGAAACGTGGCCGCTGAGCTGGGCGGTGGGGGAGAGCCAGGTGGGGTCCGTGCGAGTGGTCGGCTTCGTGGGCTCCCGGGACGTCGCGGGTGGCCCAAGTGCTGCCCCCGGGGCTCCTCGAGGGACGGAGCGGAGGAGCTGAGGCCTGGACGCTGCCTCTCGGGAGCTGGGGTCAATTTCTGCAGAGAGGAGAAACCCCTAATTATGTGTTATTTGTTACGATGTCGGTAACTTTAATGTAAGCTTAATATGACCGAACCGGAGTACGCTTTAATTACTTACTGGCAAAAAGTGCTTCTGCACAGTTTATATCCCAGTAACTAGGGAATGAGTTGATGTGTTGTCCCAAGAACTGTCCCTGTTGCTAATTAGCGTGGTGGGAAACTTGGTAGCGTGGCAGGAAGCAGGACAAGATCACAGTCCAAGAAGTGCTATGGCTGTGCATCGCTCGAAACTCAAAATGTCAGTGGGAGCTCGGCTTTGTGTGACAGCTTTGGGTGGCCAAAGGTGAAAGACCAGCTCTTGATTCCACGGAGCTAAGTAGCGGAAAAGCTTCTGTCTGAGCTAACAGAGTCATCCTGGCTCAAAAGCCCTTATCTTTATTGAGCTTTGAGTGAGTATTTATTATATGGGGATATGAACAAATCATGGATTTTCAAATACTGGTATTTTGCTTTTTCACATGTATTTAATTTGTCTGGGTGTAGCTTCTTATTTTATAAATCTTTAGACTCTAAATAGAGCTCAGACTAAATTCACTGTGAAGTGGCAAGAGTTGCCTTTTCTATCAAGGAGTTTAATTCTCTCATTAAAAAACTTCATACATTTTGAAGGGTGCCAAATGACAAATGTGAAGTTGGCTTGTATGCCTAAGTTATTTGAGGCCTACTCTAAGTCTGATATATGGATTGATGTTTCTTGTGTTTCATCTGATTTCATTCAGAGTCCTAAAATCCTGAATGTAATACACATAAAAAGAGATTCTCTAAGCACTATGATATTTAATGTTGTAGAATAAATACTTGTTGAGTTAAATATGTAGCTGTAAAGAAGGCTTTCGGAACAAAATGCTAGTTTCTGGCACTGATCAGTTACAAACTGAGTTTTACCTGAATGCATTTCGAACTATCAGCAGCCAACCCTACAAATAATAATTCCTCCATTCCATATTTTTGTGATAAGCTACTAGATACATAGAACTTTTATCAGAACATATTTAACAATTCACTGTTGAAGGTGAGTACATCTGTAAGGAGTGTTTAAGATTTGTCATCTTCTGCAACTCATATTTGCAGGCTGCTTTGGCTGGTGAGGGCAGCTACTTTCCCCTTCCTGTTGCTTGGCATCTTTTTACTATTACATCCTTTTGATCTCCTCTGCCTTTTTCCTATATCCTCCTTTAGAGTATTAGAACCAGGAAAAGAACCATGGGGTGTGTATCAAGAAAAATAGGCAAGAAGTTGTTTTAAATAGAAATGTATGCATTACCTTCCTGACTTCCTTTTTCTTCCTCTTTACCAGTTCCAGTTACAAAAGTGTCACTCAGATTCTTATAAAATCGACTAGACTATTTCAGTTGGAAGGGACCTACAACAATCATCCAGTCCAACTGCCTGACCACTGCAGGGCTGACCAAAAGTTAAAGCACGTTGTTAAGGGCATTGTCCAAATGCCTCTTCAACACTGACAGGCCTGGGACATCGACCCCCTCTCTAGGAAGCCTCTTCCAGTGTTTGACCACCCTCTCGGTAAACAAATGCTTCCTAATGTCCAGTCTAGACCTCCCCTGGCACAGCTTTGAACCATTCCCACGTGTCCCATCTCTGGGTACCAGGGAGCGGAGCTCAGCATCTCCCTCTCCACGTCCCCTCCTCAGGAGGCTGCAGAGAGCAATGAGGTCGCCCCTCAGCCTCCGTCTCCCCAAACTGGACAAACCCAGAGCCCTCAGCCGCTCCTCACAGGCCATCCCTGCCAGCCCTTTCGCCAGCTTTGTTGCCCTCTGGATGCAGTCAAGGACCTTCACATCCTTCTTAAATTGTGGGGCCCAGAACTGCACAGAGTACTTGAGATGAGGTCACACCAACGCTGAATACAGCAGGACAGTCCCCTCTTTTGAGTGGTTATACTGTGGTTTTGTTAGATCAAAAAACACTCCATGAACAAGCAGAAAGAGCTGTTATTTCTCCCTTCCAACCTTCTGCTGGTTCTTTCATTTGTAGTACAAGTAGTCTCTGAAATCCCAATAGCCAAAGTTAGGTGAGTAGGGAAGAGTGATGCCTTAGTTGATGTTTCCAGCTCAGCAGTGTGATATCTCATTACTCATTATGCTTTGCTTCTTTCAGAAAAAGCAGATACTGACAGACTGTATTTCTTCATTCTCGTTTGGATTTCTTTTGGATATACTCAGGTGCTCAGAACTATTTATCAATGAAGCTCTCTTGACCTAAGTTTGTTGAAAGTTTATTGAGAACTGCAGGGTTGAGTTCCCAACAACAGGTTAATTGTCAAACATCCAGCTAATTGAATTGGACACACAATGTGATTTGTTGCACTTAGACCTTGTGAATCATTAAGATGTATATGTGTTTGTGGGTTAAATTTCTAAAAGAAGAAGGTAGGAATAATGAAGAAATGGAATTCATTATTTTTACGCAGTCTTTCTAGGCTTTTTCAAGTCCTATTTTCATTGAAATAATTGTGCTAAATAGAAGAATTATATGAAGCACATTGTGTGCCTTCAGAGCACTACACCATTAAACATACTTCAGACTGCCAGTCAGGTTTGTGTAGATAATGGCCCATGTTACAGCTGTGATTCTCAAACTTTGTGTTTTTCAGATCAGAGGCTAAATATGGCACTTGGACAGTATGAAGCAGATGAGATTTTGAGAGCTACTGCTGAGCGGGTATGTGAACTCGGGGATGGAAGTAGTAAGAATTTTTGTGATGAGATTTTGTGACAAACGTTTTTTTGCATACATAGAGCACAGCACACTTCAATGTGGCCTGGCCTTGCGTTGGGTCCATAACATGACTAGAGTTGCTTGTTTTTCCAAACAGCAACAGGAGAATAAAATTGTCATAACAGTGAATTCTGATATTTTTGGTGGTTTTCAAAAGTTTGTCGTATGCAGGAGAACATATCCCTGAAAGAATACTTGATTTCTACTTTAGTAGACTTTTTCACTTTATAGACTTCCATTTTCTAAGAGATTGGTCTTGTGTTAACTAGGTACCATAAGCCTGTCTGAAAGTCTGTGCAGAAGGTATGGCAGCAGCACTTCCCTAATGCTGACATGCATGGACGTGAACTTAGCACTTACACAAACTTATGATTGTTCTTTTAAGAGCGAGATGATTCCCTCTCAGATGCAATTATGCTTTATATCAGAGCATTTCCGGGGAGGGTGTGTGGATTATTTTTCTCAAACTGGGCCAGCACTGAAGGATTTTTGAATACAAACCTGAAAGTGATCATGTGGGCTATTGTGTATGATTACAGTACAGACAGAACAACAGCTTTGGGTTGCATGTAAAAATTTAAAACTACATGCAGTCATGTGCAAGTACTAATATGTAAAGTATACCATTACAGAAAAATGCCCCTGGACGTGGTGGCTTATCAGGATCCAGGATGATGGACCAAAGGTAACTGATTCCAGGTGATAAGTGGGAATACTACAAAGCATTCAAAAGAAATTGTCATGTGCTTTTTAAAGTGTAAATATCCAGGTAAACCTGGTCTTATATACATGTGTTCACAGCTCTGAGAACTTTTGAATGGAGTCTGTAAAAGTGTTCCTGTAGCAGTTGTTTTAGATACTATTCTGTTTATTCAGTAAATTAAATACATGACTTTTTCTTCCACGATCTGTAAAATAAAGGATGAGAGATGAATGAAGGAATTATCTAGTCTAAATTTTAAGATAATAAACAAAAGCGTAGGCACAATTGTACTCATCTAGGTAACACAGGTAACTGCTGTCTGTTGAGGTCAGGTGGATGTTCTTAAAAATGCTTATTTGACAATCTTCAACTAACAGTTGCCTGTTAGTAAATTGTTTAATAATCATTGTAATCTCCTGTTATAAAAATAACCTGTCCTTTCTTGTTAGCTTTTAAGGTATTATCGCTCTAGACTGATATAGAATTTTCAGAGAATTACTATCAATTGCAAAAATATTATGAAAGAAAAAGTATTAGGTAGAACTATGTTATTTTGGGTTGTCTTATAGGCCACTTTACTGTTGTATGTGAAAGCAGTAACAAAGTCTAGTCTTTAATCATTTGGGATTATATGTATGAAATATTAATGTTGTATTAACGCTCATTTATAGTGTCCCATGTTCTAGTTCTGTTATACAGGAAATCTGTTAATGATCATACTTTAAAAGTAGTAATTAAATTTATTTGATTCTGGTGAACCTCGAGCTTGGAAATAAAGAAAAGTGACTATTTTGTTATGTCTCCAGATTAAGAATGCTTTAAAACTAGTTAATTATCAGAACAATGTTTCAGCATGTGCAAAATTTATTCTAAGCATGTTTTTCAACTTTTTAGCTTGTGGACTCTAATCACGGAGTATGATAAACACTTGGAAGAAATGAGAGAACAGCTGCAGCTTTATCAGGTATGGATGTTCCTAACATTTCAGACTGTATAGTCTTACTATTTTATAGTATAAATACCTAGGCCATTAGTTTTTGTCAGTGAAGGAAAGTATGCCTGCGCCGTGCTTCACAAACTTGCTGGACTGCAGTCTGCCTCAGATGGGTGAACAGAGAGCTTTCTGTGAAAAGGTTGGGAGTTTGTAGAAATTGCACGGATTACTGTGCGTTTGGAGTAGTGTTGTGAAATGAAACATGCATGTTTTATTTCTCTAGGTGTTCTGATAGGGTTGCAGGTGTTTTCCTAGGTGGCGTTCGGATGAGGCAGCTGTTTCCCCTCGTTC
Source organism: Cariama cristata (assembly GCF_000690535.1). Classification (NCBI taxonomy): domain Eukaryota; kingdom Metazoa; phylum Chordata; class Aves; order Cariamiformes; family Cariamidae; genus Cariama; species Cariama cristata. The sequence continues at coordinate 86,621 of NW_009626029.1, read as the reverse complement.
CTTACAGGTCTGATCTTGGCCATGCAGTCCAGCTCAGTCCTGCAAGTGTAGATACAGCCAGCCTTCTTCATTCTCAGTAGTTCTTCAGATTCAAATAATTCTGTAAATGTTTATTATCATAGGGGTTGAGGTGGAGCGGGACTGTCCTCCTCGCAGCCACAGGAAAATGAAGCTTTTTAATGCTTTGTGTGATCGCTGAAAAGCAAAGTGATGTGTTTAATAATTAAAACTTGTGGCATGGAGAAAGCGACTTTTACTTGTGATCTACATGCAGAAGTTATACTCTGGTTTAATGCACTTAATTTGTTTGATCTGTCCGCCATAAAGATTCTGCAAATACAGTCTTCAAGCTGGGCCGATTTCAGAAGGCAATAGAAGCACTGTGGTTTTGTTGCACTGTTTAGTTAAGAAAACAGTCCATTTGACTTGCGTAACTGAAGTTTCACCTCAGTTAATTCCTAAACTCTTTTCTGAAATGCTTACTACATAAAAGATGAGAGTTATCCACTGTATCCCTAAAAAGACTTGAGTTAATTAAGAATCAATCTGTAAGAGCTATAAGAATTCCAAAAGGTAAGTTTAATGCTCATAATAATTTCTGAATGCTTAGGTATAACAGGACTTAGCAGCTGTTAAATTTGAATGGCATCCTATGATTTTCCTTAAAAAAGAAAGTTACTTTCGTTTACTGTAGTATGCTGAATTAAATTGTCCATCTTTTACAGGATCAGTCAGAACTAAAAGATGAAACAATTCCCAAAGTTTATGTCACTTAAATGAGCACTTACTTTTGCATGCTTTTGTCTTAGGTACAAATGAGCGAGATGAGACTAAGATTTGAACAAGTCACCAAGGAAAATGAAAGGTAAATAATTGCACTGCCCTGTTACGACTCCTGTTTTCCTTGATTTCTAAAGCTCAAAAAGGTGTTTACTAGGACCTTGAAATCTTTTGAATCTACTTCATAGTTGAAGATTTCATACTCACGAGCTTAATGTTAGAGTCTTTAAGTGCTTACTGTAGATTACAGCACCACGTTTAGGAGATTTAACCATATCTCTAAAAGAACTAGATATTAAACTATTTCAAACTGTCTATTGTGTTTATGGAATGTAACTTAATAGATCTAAATATGACTTAGAAGTAAATAGTATACAGATTGAAGGTATGGTATACTTCTTTTTTTTTAAAAAAAAAAAAACACCTGTTGAAGAAATACTTTGCTGAACTAACTTCTTTGAATGTCAGGCTGCATGCAGAGTTGAAAGAGGCTCTTGAGAAGCAACTGGAGGCTCTTCCTCTCATGCCTCTGGGAACTGATATTCCTGCAGATGAAAGCATAGTGAGAAACCTTCAAGAACAACTGCAACTGACGAATCAAGTGTGTGAGATGAAACATTTGTACTGTTTTATTTCTCTCGTTGTGCCTCGGCAGATTAGGGGAAGCTGTTTTATTTCTTGATTCAGAATTCGTTTGTTCAGAGTTCTTTGAGAGTATTTTGAGACCTTCTTGACTTTCTGTAGCTGAAGAAACAAATGCTTATACTTTCAACCTAAAGACCTAAAGGAACTTCTTTCCTAGATTCATACAAGAAGTATTTAATGTTAATTTGTGCCTGTAGTTTTACCTAGTTGACTTGATCTTTATATTGAATTTCTGACCAGGAAATTAATGAAATACTTTGTTCAATTAAAGTTTTTGTAGTAGCTTGTCACTTTAATCAAAAACACTATAATGTGATATGAAGAGACAAGAATATGTGGGATATAAAAAATAATATTTAAATCTGAAAAGATAAGCAAATTTTGTTGATCTTATTACAGTGATGTATCTATCCTGTTGCATATGATTAAGTTGAAGTTAAATTGACAGCTGAATTTTGGCATTTGAATATTATATACACTGTTGGCCTACAGTAAATACCTGTAAAAGTTTGAACTATAAAAAAAATCTGGAAAATTTGCAGTTCATTTGTAGGTAGAATTTGAACTTGTAAGCGTCTGTTTTTCTGCATGTGAATTTGCTGTTTTGTCTGTGTAGTTGTAATGTGTGCAGAGGCAAGTACAGTAAATAGCATTTCCTCAAAAGAGAAGTTAAGACCTCTCTTTTAAGAGAGTGATAGATGAAGGTAAATGTGCTATAATAGAATATTTTATACAAACCATTGTTCTGTAACTTAGGAAAGAGAACAAGCAATTGCGCTCTGGCAGACTGTGTTACAGGAGCATGATCGACTCCAGCAGCAGTACCAGGAACGTATGACTGAAACGCAGATTCACGTGGCTGAAAGGCAAAAGCAGAAAGTAATTTTCATTTATATTTTTGTTAATTTTTGAATGTCTTTCTGTACGGTAGAGATTCTGGGTCTGTGTGTAGTCAAGCTGAAGTGGGGGAGGTTGTACCAGTACTGTTTAATTGTTTTCCATATAGTCATCTGAAGTTGAGTGGTTAGGTGTGGTCAATGATTCATCAGCTAAATGCACAGTTAGACTGGGAACGTTCTTGATTTCAAATATTATGGGCAGGAACTTGAGGAATGCACTGAGTCTGAGTCTTAGTGCATATATGTGTATACGTGCATAAGATCTGCACATGTATATGAATAATCGTGTTTGAATTGCATGGTTTGAAATCTTCAGTAGAATTCAACATCTGAAAAAGCTGCTAAAGATTTCTCAGTTCCAAAGTGGAAGTCTTTCATGTTGTCTCCTATGTTTGAATCCTAAATTTTGTCTGTAAGATCACAGTGGGATACTGGGAAAAATAGTCTCAATTTCCTGTTGCCGTTCAGTAAAGAAGCATCTGTAAGCAGACAAAAAATCAAGTTCACCAGTATTCTTCTAATACTAGCTTGTGTTTAACAGCCTGCTTCTCTTCTGCTGTTTCTGGGGAAGGCGTTTCAGGAAGTCTTAGTTCAGAAAAGCTGTTTTGCTCTGATGAGCTATATAAAGATGCTCAGTGTGTGAAGAACTAATAGAAACTTCATGCCTGTATGTACCTCGCTACAGATATTTCTACATCTGTAAAGAGATGCTACAACTTTTTTTAGTATTTCCTTTCCATTTTCAAGTACACTAGACTTGTGGGCACAGTTACCGCTAACCTCTATAAGAGAAATTTTTTTTTACTGGTTTTTGTTCTTTTGTGGTATTAAGTCCACCTCAGCAATATGCTCTTTTCTGAGAAACAGGAAAAATATGTGTACAGCTATTGTGCTCTGTCAAGTTTTAAAATTATTTCAGGCAATAGTTATGAGGATTCTTTTATCTATGTGTAGTTGCAACTTTTTGCTCCTATTCTCTCTGTTAGATTATTTCTTGTGTTGCATTATCAGTTACTGGTAACAGACACGTTGTTATGTGTATGGCCATTGGTAGTTGTTGGAGGGTTTAGGGCTGTTAGATTCCACTTTTCATTGTTAACTGAACTCTTGGTGAATTTTAATGCCATTGTAACAAGAATGAGGTTGAGCTGCCTTTTATTCTTAAATGCTACTAGTCTTGCACAAAAAATGGCATTTCAGTTAAATAAACTCTTAGGTTTTACTTTTGATGGAAGAGCAGAAAATAGCTATCGGAGGTAAATAGAAATAGGTAAGACCAACTAGAATTAGAATTGACAGAAAGCAAAGATGAGAGAGGATATGGTTGTAAGGGTTGGACATAGTAAATAAGGGAGTTGTTGGAATAGCTTTCTGGTTTATACTTGGCCTTGAGACTGTTAGATAAACACAGCACAATTAGTAGCTATTCCAGCTCAGGGACTTGAGTCCTCTCTGTCCTCTGAAGACACTTGGCATGCTGCAGATGGTTTTTCTGTGTAACGCTAGTTTTCCTACAATGACACAGTTACGTTCAGGGTCTCAGGAGTTTAATCGAACAATTTTTTTTGTATGGGCACAAGACGTCCTATATGGCAAAGAGCAAATTAAATGTGTCCATACAGGCGTTTTTTAATTAAGGAGTACATATGTGGTACTGTGCTTAGCAAAAATGCTTATAGTAGCATCATAGTCTGTGTGGCTCTTTAACGGCACTACTCGTGTATACTTTCATATTTTAATAGTAAGTGTGTATGAGTTTTGGAAGGAGGCAATTTGTAACTAAGTGAAATTCAGATACAGTTTTCTGATTTTCCAGATTACTAGTTCAACAACTAAAAGCAGTCTAATTAAAATTTAATCTATAAAGGCATATTGAATTTCCTGCAACATGTATAAATGTTTTTGAAAATGTTTTTAGTTGCCTGTGAAACTCCCTAATTAGACACTCTTTATTATGATAATGATTCTAAGAAGCTCTGAATTCTCTTTTTAGGATCAACTGACTAGCTTTCAACAGTTGACTCGGCAACTGCATATAGCCAATGAGAAAATAGAGTTGGTAAGTAAAATCCTTCTGAACAGTGACCTAGTAAATTATTTTTTTTTTCCTACTAGAGTCTCAAAGTATAAAAGAAAAGCAAAAAGTCCTTCATACATACCTGGTTAAAAAAGACATTGCGCCACTCAAATTTACAGAATTTTCTAGGGACTAGTCAAAAAATCAAGTAGTAATGGCTTTTTTCCTGAACTCCAAACACCAGGTCAGGGTGGTTGAGAGGTTAGCTCTTAATATTATATGAGCTTTTCCTTCAAGAAGTCAGTGGTAAGCTTACACTCAGAATTTGGGTATGTGGTGAGTGTACTTCAGTCACACGTTCAAAACCATCTTCACGAAGGCAAAACTTATTTAAACAATGACCTCTTATGTAGAGCAGCTCTGCCACTCGTTTATCAGTTCCTGGTTTGGCACTACTGGCTTCAGTGTCTTTGTCATTGACCTTTTCAGGGATTTTTCTGAGCTCTAATCATCTCCTAGTGCTTCATCCATATCCTTAGATTGCGAGACTTCCTGGTCTCTAAGCTTTAGCCGAGGACTTCCAGGATTGACAAACAATTTTAATATCATAGCAAAATCAAGGTGAAAGACTTGAAGTTTCTGGCTCAGCAGCTTTTTCTCTGAAAGACACAATTCCTGTGTAATTATTTTTTATTTTTTTTGATTAAAGTTTGTCTGGAATAGTAGTCGTGCACAAAGACTCCTAACCTGCTCTAGGCAGTCTGCTCCCTTCTGTTTTTATCACTGGACCTTTTTTCCTCACATCTGACCTCTTGTTAAAATATAAGCCTGTTTCTTTGGTGTGAAATATTGTAGGTATGAAGGAAAGATTACTACATTGTCTGTCACGGTGCCTCTGTTACTGAAAACTCTTGTATTGCCATCTTTTCCCTTTCCCTGCTTTTTCTATTCTGTTCAAAGCAAGTCAAGTCTTTAAATGTTCTTTGACAATGTTTTTAAGATATCTAATCATTCTTCATGCTCACCTTTAAATTCTTTTCTATTGTGCCATTATTCTTGAACTGTGGTGCTGGAAATGGTACCATACTCCAATCGAGCCCTTACCAATGTTGAGTAGAATATTGCAGATTACTACAGAGTTGTATCTTGCGAGCAGTTGTCCTGTTTACAAGCTATTTCATTAGTCTTAATAAAAGCAAAATAATGCACTCTGAGAGGAACTTTTGCCTTATGTAGTCAGTGATGGTCTCAAAATTAACTATTCTCTAAAGATAGATACTTCAGATATACGTTATAATATTCTCTCGATTTATTATATAAGATATATATAATATACCTACAGATAATATATTAATGATATAATAAAATGATACATATAATTATACTTAGTATTTTATATAGTATTTGAATTGTTAATTATCATTATTATATATTATATATCTCTAATACAAGATACAATATTCTCTAAAGATAGATACTTTAGAGCTGAGGATTGCTATCTGAAAAACCATCTCTGCTGTCTGAAAACCGTCTTGAGGAAATACAATATGAGCTTTTAAAGCAATTTTGCTCACGATTTGGAAGTTACAGACTGTTTGATCTGCTGTTACAAGCAAATCAGTAGTAGATACCTGAAAAAAACAGAATCACTGAATGCTTAAAATCATAAAATTGGAAAGAGATGATGTGGAGAGGAGACAGTGAAATACGTGAACTCTTTGAAAGAGATGAAATGAGCAATGTTAAGATAAAGGTAATCCATTTGTTTGCGTTATCCAAAAAACGTTTGGCAACATCTGTTACGAAAGGCATAAAGATGTCATGGGATAAAGAAGCATGCCCTTTCTTGAACTAACAAACTGAGAAATCGGAAGTGAAGAGACAGAGTAATGAGTCAGGTTTTTTATTGTGGTAAAACAGCTGTGTTCCCTACATGTGCTCAGGTTAGAGCTGTTCAGCATGTTTATAAATACTCTGGAAATGAGATTCAGTATTGAGGCAAGAGTGTTCACTACTGATGTTAAACTATTTAGGGTAGTGAAAACTGCAGAAACTTGCAGAAAGATCTCATGATGTTGAGCATCTGAGTGAATTTTATCTGACATTTCACTGGTATTAATAAAATCAAAATAATAATGTATGTGGGCGAGTGGACCTTTCACTTTGGGTACTATGTGATGGTGTTGAAATTAACTGTTACCACTCAGAATAGGCATTTTAGAAGTAGGAGGTGTCTGAAAACAATTTCTAGCAACAGTCAAAAAAGCAAGAAGAATGCTAGCAATTATTAGAAGAGAGGGGAAAAGGTATGTGTTGTGCTGAAGTCCACAGTACAGTCGCATCTGGAATGCTGCCTGCAGTTGTGGTCATCTTGAATATCTCAGTGTAAGGTATATGTAAGATCTAGAAAAGGCTAGTAGGGTAACAAAACTATGAAATTATTCTAAAATGAGAATGCTATTTTTATGGTATTGTGTTCTGTAGAAATGCCCTGTAACAATTCTGAATATATAACATTTTCAATACAGTAAGCAACATGTTACAAATATCTCCTTATTTTGCAGAGCAATCGACAGTTTCTGAAAACTGTAACAGAACAGAGTGTGGAACTAGAGCAGCTACGAAAACAACTGAGGTATAGACCAGGCAATTAAAAAAATTATTAAATATATTTTCTATAACTTTTAACTTGCTGCTGTAGCATGGGCCATGTTTGTCCTGCAGACTGACTTTGATAGTGATAGTTACAATGGTTTCAGTTAATGCCTTTTAAGTTTGTTAGACAGGTGTGCATCCTTAGTGTTAGGGCAGCGTATTTCCAGTTACTGTTGTTTGGTTCAGCTGTTTCCTGAAATAATCAACATTTGACCTTTGATTTAAAAGGAACAAAGTGTTAGTATTGCTGCAAAATTGACTCTGAAGATTGGTTTTCATTAGAGTACAGTTTGCTCAAAATCCAGTTACAGAATTACTTGTTACAGTTCTGAAATTTGAATGTTGAAAGTAGTTTCAAGTTTTAAAGTTTTCAATAAAATTTCTATTCACTGTTTCTCAATAAAGAGCTCCAAACCATAGACTCTTTGGAAGTTAGAGATAAAAGAAGCGTTAATTATATTCCTGAAGTATATCAAGGAAAATTAGAAAAATACCTGCAACACAGTTTCATGTTTATTTATATTTACAGCCAAAGTCTGTTCAATGCCAGTTTACTGTGTCTGTTAATTCTCTTAATTAGTGATGGTTGAGATCAAACTAAAATTTTATTTCAGTAAACAGTGGATTTGTGGACTGACAGTAAAAAGAAAATGGATTCATTATCAACCAGTGATTTTTATTTTCTTTCTATAGCTTTAAATAAGCTTTTTAAAATAAACATTTGTTTATAAGCTTAAAATTTATAATGTACTTAAATTTTGGATTAATTATTAAATTTTGCTTTGGTTTTTGTTCCCGTAATTTCCTTTGATACTGTGATTAAAATATTTCATATAGTTGGACTGCTATGATGTCTTGTTAGTTTTATCTTTTGGCTTTAAAGAATGTCACCCCAAAAATGGTAAAAATAATTTCCATGTTTATGTAAACAGATGTTAAAGATGGCTCTGTGCTTTTGCACATGCACACGTGCTCAGGCACTCAATTTTGTACGCAGCTTTTGCAGGTAATGCTGGTATTTAGAAACCTAGGCTGGCTGAACGCGTGCTGGTACTGATTTTACCCCTCCAAGAAAGAAAGGCCGCATCAGATGTTTCCTCTCCTCTCTTCCAAACCCACACAAAATCTTACATGAAGAGCAGTTGGTATCTGTTGTAATGCTAAGGGCTTGTCACTGTAAAGATTGGCTGTTATGCAAATTTCAGCATCTGTTTAATGAGTCTAGTTGTACTGTTTGTAGCTATTAAAGTCAGGTGTCACAATACCCACAGTAAAAGATACCGGTTTAGAGTGAATGAACAGATTCATTAGTGTTGAATATTGGTCATCGTTGAATATTTATTAACCAATTTAAAAATTAGTGTGTTTTTTCGAGATTGATTGTATTCAAACCTTCTGGCTGTTACAGCAATAAAAATTAGCTGCTTCTAGTATTAACCTTTCACTCCATGCTTGGTACATTATGGCATACTTACTAGAAGAATTTTATTTGTTTTAAAGAATGTTTACTTTTACATTTCCTTTGTACAATAAGTTCAGGACCAGAACCTGCTTACAAACGCCAAGTTACTTCAGTCACTGAAGATGTGTTTTTTGAGGGGTCCTTGCTGGCACTTCACATCTTTATTAGCCAAGATTTTTTTTTTCCATGGAAGAACTATTTTCAGAAATGATGTGTTTTAGAGAAGGAATATGTTGTGACAAGCAATCAAAAATTAAGGTGGTGTTGAAGGTACTTTATCAAGTATTTTCAGACTTAGTCATCACTTACAATTTGCTTGTGCCTGCTACTATTTAATTCTTATAAGGGGAAAGAACAATACTTTCATATCACTACTTTTTTGAATTTCTTTCCTTGCAAAGGGTGTTAGTATTGAATTACTGTTTTGGCGTCTCATTCATCTATAAATCTTTGGTCTTGCATTGATGTGCTTACATTGAGTCATGTAATAAGTGGGTATGAAAGCACTTGGCATTAACTGAACCTGTTTTAGACATTCAATAAATGCTGGCAGCATTCACTTTATTACTGCATTTCTAACAATCTCAGTGGTTTTGACTTTTAAAAAAAAAAAAAAAACACAAACACCAAACTTAAAATCATCAGGTTGTGGTTGAGCAGCCAGTTGAGTGTGTGTGTCGAAATTACAGATAAGATTTCCTTTTGAACTCATCTTGATTTCATTTTTTTGTTAAAAGAAAACTCCTTTTTAGGCTTGATCCTTGGAGTTATATGAAATTCAATGATACCACTTTGATCAAATAATTTAGAATATGGCATGACAACCAGAATAGCCAAACTCTGATTCATAGCCATGCATACAGCTCCTTGTGTGTATAACTGTCCATATGGCAATGAGCATGGATGGTAGAAGGCAAGTGCATGTTTTCTGCTTAACCTGCTGCTTCAGGAAGAAGGTATATTAAAGAGTAGAAGTCCCTGGGACTGACTGAAAGCTAGTGGATCTTGCTCTGAACTTATACTCACACATGCCCAAATATGTATGCATATTTTTGATTAGCTGCTGTTTTATAAATAGTGAAATTGTGAGGGAATTTAGACTTCCGTCTGAGTATCCTCAGGGCTGGAGTAGTCATCTTCCTTCTCCTCTCAGAACACTGGATTTCCAGTTTAACGTGTTCTGGCTTGGCAAGACTGCTTGACACATGTGACTTAAGTCAATCAAAGCAGTTAACTGCTTGCCATTAATCCACAACTGGACAATCAGTGGCCTATATGTTAATGACCAATATTAATAATGTAATGGGTAAACCATAATACTAGGCATTTGTAATATATTAATGAACAAACACAAACCTATAAACAGCCTTCTGTAATTGATCTCACTTTTTTTTACTCTTTCTTGCTTGCTCTTACATAGGTATGCACACCCTCTTGCACAGGAAGCACGGATTAGAAGTATGTGCACAGGTACTCCCTTTTTGGGAAGTACATCTTCCCCCATCTGCACACCCCTTGTGCTGGAGGTGCGGGTACTTGTGCTGCTCCCTGAAGTACCCCTTGAGTTCCCACTGGGCGCAGGCTGCTCGTGGGGTCTGGTGGGGCAGCTGCTCTCAGGCTTGGGAAAAGGTGGCAATGCCCATGGGGTGACTCCTGGCAGGGTCAAACACGGCTTCGCTGCTGGGCTGTCACTCTAAAGTCTCTCACCCACAATCACAGCTTTTCCTACTTCTTTTTAAGCTGTCGTCTCCTCAGAAGTCTCTGTAACTGTTTAATCTGGCTGGCGATGATCGTAAGTAACCTTTGTCGTTGTTACTCTCCCCGTAGCGCTCTCAGTTTTTGGCAGAGAGGCTCTCAGAGGAACTTAGCATCTCTTAATTATGGGCATCAATTACGTTCACATTCCTCTCAGATGAGCCAAAAGTTCTTGCAACCCTGAAGACAGTGCTATGTTATACCCACAAAGCTAACGACAGCAGCTCTATAAAGCTCTAAAGTGTGCTGCAGTGATTTTTAAAGAAGTCTGGAATATTTTCACCAGTTGTTTCTCTAACATGAGGTTACATAGATGTGGTTTGCAGGGATTATATAGCATATATTGCAGGCAATTCTAATCCATTTGGATGTTTTTAACACTTTTACATTGATTTATGGTGATAGAGTAATAAGTCTGGAGAGGAAAAGGAGATTTAAAAAAAAGCCAACTTGTATATAAGAGAATTTAGGTTTGATTTAGCTTTGTATGGCCTAGATTGAGTGTAATTTTGGAGCTTTTGATATTGCTAAGCTTATAAATGTGTGTTGATAAATTTTAGGTATTTTTAAGATTAATATATAGCAAAGTATACAATCTGACACATGTAGTCATAAAACACTTCAGACATACTCCTGGCATATTGTCATCCTCTATCTCCAGGACGTGTGCCTAAAGGAAGACTGCTAGATTAAGTTTTGGCAAGTAATCTGGGAAAAAGAAGGCAAAGTTAAGAGTTCTACTGGAAGTTATTTTCAGGTTGATAGTAGCTTTTATTCTTTAGATCAGAAACTGACCTTACCTAAAGTAAAAAATTGAAATTTGGGCAAAAAGTCCTTAAGAAGTGTTTGGGAAGTGAGTGATTGCTTCTTATCAATGTTAACATAAACTCAATATGAAATATACAGTTATACTGTACTATTTATGTACTATTATGCCATCTATTGAAGGGTCATAATCTGCCGTGCATGGAGACAATGTAATATTTGATGTATTTCTGTAGAGAATAGAGGTTTGAACAGGTTTCACTTATTTATATGCTAGAATTTTTATTAAAACATGTATTAGTGCTTTAGTGTTTCAAAGCTCCGTTGTGTACAGTTAATCATTTAGTTCCCTGTATTACTGTCCTCTTGAATTACCTACTAGCGGCTGTCTCTGGAGAGGGGGTGCTCAACAGTCAGTGGTCAAATGGTCTGCTCTGGTGACGTGAACTGCTGAGTCTAGCTGCAAGTATTAAAAATGTTTTCATCTGTATGCTAATGAAACATTTTTTAAGATCTGTAGATAAAACATATAAAATAAGAAACTTGGCGTTGCTAGGGCGTGTATCTGTATTTCAGAATCTTAAAGCTTTTAAACGGAGTCAAAGATATATTGCGCAGTGAAGAATAAAAGCTGCATCTTTAGAATCAATTTGTTGCCTATTAAACACACCTCTGAATTTGGTCCTTAAAATGCATTTTTAATACTTAAGCTGTTCTGAGTTTTATGACCTCTTTATATTTTTCTTATTTTTCCCTTGTTATGATGGGGTTTGAGGTTTTGCTTTGGTTTACAGCACATTTTAAATATTTTTGGGAAGCAACTGAATGTCCTCGTAAACTTAACAGTACATTTTGTAGGAGAAAGATGCATGTTTCAGATGGAGTAAGATCAAAGTTTTGGACCTGCGATGAGGACCGTGTGTCTGGGAATAATTATTTTTACCTTTGTTTTTGCTTTTTTAAAGAAATTACAACAAAATTAGCTTTTCTGATTAATTAAGCTGAAATTATTTGCTGTAGAATTGCTGGGATTGTGTGTAGTTTGTTTAAGACTTTCGTATAGGTATAATGTGCTCTTTTATGCCATTAAGTCACAGTTATTATTTCTATAAGGAATTTTTGCTTGAAGTTGATTCTTAAAAGTATTAAATATTTTCTAGCTTCTTTCATAACTATTAGTGCTCCAGTTTGCATCAGCTTATCTGTTTGTTCTTTTTTTAACTTTATCATACATTCAATCATTGGCCTTTTAAATTTAGCCTAATACGCAGCCTGAATAATTGGGTTGCACCCCAGGTGAAGGACTCTCATGTCTTTCTGTTCCCAAGTCAGAGGAGTAGGAGCGTTGCTCATTTCAATAAGCTTTTCTGCTGAGGAGGAAGTCTTGATTCATTAGCTAGTCCACTTTTTTTTTTTTTTCCTTTTCAGCTCTTAAAACCTATTCGGATTACAAAGCATATCAGTTAAATTCTTCAGAAGTAGTTAATGATTTTTTTTTTTTAATTCCTAGTCATATTGCTTTAAAAAGCTAAATCTAATTCTGAAAAAGATTTCTCTATTAAGTATCTGTGGCTAATTATATTTAAGTTATTGAATCACTTAAAGTTTTTGATCGCCTAGTCCTTCCAAATATTTAATCAACACATACACCTTCCTGTTAAGCTATCTTTAAGAAGTCATTTCCACAGGACAATGGTCGAATGAATTTGGTATTCCTCTCTCACTGTGCCACAGAGTACAAAGGAGAAGGAGGGGGAAACCTTTTCTGTCCTGTAGGAACAGTATTATGAAATCTGGCTGCCCTTCACAGCTATTTCAACAAAGTTGTGACGGAGCTGGTTTTTTTCCCCTATAATAATTGAAATGTAATTCATAGGCTGTTTTCTTTATACAGGCAAGCCAAAATAGATGGGCAGACAGCAAATGCTAAGGTCGATGAAATGACCAGATTGACAGAGAAGCTTCAAGGCCAATTGGAGAGAAAGGTATTCTAGAGAGAGGAGTAATTTTCTGTTGCAATGGAATGGCTTGTCAGTTATCTGCACGCTGATGTTACACAAATTGCAAGTTGTTCTCTAACTTGTTTTCTGTTGGCATATCTTTATATTGTTCAGGGAAGCTCAGATGATGTCTGGATAATACATATATTCTTTCTAGGAAGAAGATGTGATATCTGCTCAGCAAAGAGAAACAGCATCTGACAAACGCTTGCAGCAGCTGCAGTCTAGTATAAAACAATTAGAAACAAGGTAAAGATAGCTCGTGGGGTGTTAATAACAGGATCCATGCAAGTGAGATAAAATATTATGTCTTTTTTTGTCTTCTGGGTTTTGTGTCTCTGAGCAGTTCTGTTTTCTCAAAATATAGGTGTCTTATGCTTGGCTGCTCTCTATCTTACTTGTATTCTGCAGCCTTTCAGAACAGCTTCTGATTTCAATGTATTTAAAATGATAAAACAGCCCACCTGATTTTATTGACTGTAACAGAATAAAAATGGGGCATATATTTTTCATTCTAGTGCATAAATTCTAGTTACTCAACTCTTGTTAGCTTTAGGTGGAGTTCTAAAGAAAAACATTCACACTGAAATTTGAAAGTATTTACGTAAACTAGCTATTTTTGAGGTGAATACAGATTTTTCTTTCTGCGTTAAATAAGATTGGGTTTCAGGTCATAGTTTGACAATCTTTATACAAAAAAGATTATTTAATAAAACTGCCAAAGCACACTTCTTAACAATAAATGCTAGTTACAAAAGTAGTTTGAATACCAGCTAAGGAGTAGAACTTCAGTTCCAGCACTATCTTCTGGAAAATGTAAGATTTAATCAGGTTCTTTTGTGTGGACTTTTTTCCCCTCCCTTTCACTTTCCAAGGATATGACAATTAGCTGAGTACAGTGATTTTGATTCAAGTATCAGGAACAGTTGTTGAATTGTTAACATTAATCAAATGACCTGACAGCTAAGAAGAATTTGTAAATTGCTTATTGAAATAATTGCGTGACTGTTCATCTTCCCCTCTCGGTCACAGCCTTGTAAGCGCGATTAGTGGACTCTTCAATAACTCTAGAAACCAAATAATTACTAGGGAATTAATTTTGTGACTGTATGGTCAAACACTGCCTCGAGGACTCACACAGACTTGTGTGGCTACCTCTACTCGATGAATTTCACTGGCCTAAGCATTGTGGAGGCTCTTAAGTTTATTTTAGAATGTCTTGAGGAATTAGCTAGTTTTATTCTTTCCTGTAGGTTTTTAGTTCTACAAAAAATTGTGCTTTGGCTCTGCAAAAAGAGAGTGGTTGTCTTTCTCTGTATGTTTTATGACAAACATGTCAGAAAGTAAAAAAGCATTGCTGCTTGAAAAAGCAGCTCAAGTGTTGCTGAAGTACTCACTATGGATATTTAGAACTGTGCACTTTATTGAACCAGCAGCACTTGTGGAACTTTCTGAGATTTTTTGTGAGGATACCTCCGAGGCATTCTCGCCCTTTCTCATGCCTGCCGATACTGACAATCATAATTAAACAATAAGAATTTCTGAGCTGTTTTAAAATTACCAGTGGTTTTCTTGTTTTAATGGTATAGCTGCAACTTCATTGCACACATCCAATTATTCCATTTCCTCCACAGAGGAAAACTTTATTCCTTCTGGGGCTGTTCTATTCTGTTTTAATATAGAACACTTCCAGTGATCTGTCCCAGGGTAGCAACATTCTTCTTCTGAGGTTAGATATCTGAGTTAACTCCTTTAATTCTGTTTTGTTTCTAAGACTTGATGAATATTAAAGACTCTGTCCCAAAAACAAGCAGAAAAGCAGGGATGCAGTTTTAGCAACTTAGGAATAAATACTTCCTATTAGTTTAGTTTGAAAGAATTAGTGTCTTAATTAAGCACCTTGTTGCTAAATGAGTAAAATTCTTACTGTCTGGTAGATTACATGTTACTGTCCAAGACGCAGAACAGCTGAGAACAGAAAGAACAGCCCTGGAGAAACAAATTGGAGAGCTTCAGACAAAGTATGCTAACGTAGAAAGGGAGAAGTACGATGCTGTTGCAAAAGTCCAAGATTGCATACAGCTCTTAGAAGAAGCTAACCTACAAAAAAGTCAGGTAAGGCGATGGATGAAGATACGTCTTAGATATTAGAATACTTTCATCACTTAGAGTTGTGGAGTGCCTGATTATGTGACTCTTGCAGGCATACATGCATACACAACCAAGCTTCTTTTATGTCTGTCGTGCTAAAATTAGCGATGTGTAAGGTAGCAAACTGTGATGTGACATACATTTCTTAGACTTGTCATACAGTGTAAATTTCAAAGACTGTTGAGTGTCTGGATAAAGGTGATCTAAGTGATAATAGTGCACCTGAACTTGAATTGTCAAAAATTTTTGACAGAGTTGCGTATCAAGTACTTGTAAGCAAATTGGGCTGTCAGAATAAAAAGGAAGGTCCTGTTATGAATTTATAACGTATTAGTGGTTAGGAAAGAAGAGCTAAAACTAAAGGGCCTTTTTTTGTTATGTGATGGGCATAGGTCACCAAGAGTGAGTTCTGTGTTCAGATGTCAGTTATTCAGAAGGAATCTGGAAAAGTGACTGAGTAGTGAGTGGTTAAAGTCTGCAGTCAGGAAAAAATTGCAAAGGTGTTTATTAGTGTATTATAAAATGGCAGAAGAAATTTAAATGTGCCATACTGGGTGCTGAATTTAGTCTTACCAGTCAAAAAACAGTTTAGGAGATGGTGTGGATGTCTTTGAAGAATACATGCACGCAATCCTCAGTGGTGCTCGATACGATGAAAGGTAAAAATAATTCAGAATGAGATTTAAAAATAAAGATGCCTGTAGACATAGTGCACCTGCATGTGCAGTTTTGATCAGCCCATTTCAGGCAAGACATAGGAGAATTAGGAAAGTGCAGGAAGAGTCAACAAAGAAAACTAGACATGTGGAGAGGCCTTAAACCACACTTTTACATACAACATGATTAAACTCTCATAGGGTGATGTGTATGCCAAAAGTATAGATATGAAAACAGTCAAATTCACAGCAGCACAATCCACCAAAACTTCCTAAAGAACAGGGTCTAATCCAGTGAGTCTTGACATGCCTATTGATCAAAAAAAAAATAGTCACCCTATTTTCCCAGTTCTTAACTTTCCCAAAGTATCTGCTGTTTGCCCCGTTAGGAGGTAGGATACAGGGTGTGGTAAACTTTTGTCTAACGTGAGCTCTTTGTGTTTTAATGCTGAGCTTTGGTTCAAGTCAGACTTTTAGAAACCTAATGAATTGGGTTTGCTGGCAAGACCAAACTTTAATGCGCATCTAATGACTGTAGCCATCAGTAAGTGAAACGTAGTTTAGTTAATGTCTGTGGGAATAAATGGAGAATCTTAGAATTTATTCTATTTGGGCTAACATGTTGAACTGTTGAGCAGTTAAGGAGATAAATGGTCCCTTTTAGTCTGAAGTTGCTTTTCAAACTTGAGGAGCTTCCTGAATATCTAAACTAGCTTTTTACTTTTAACTTTTGAAATACTAAAGTTAGCTTTGCTTTTGCTGATTTCAGTTCTGTGATGAAGGAGGCACACCTGCCTCCTTTTTTCTGACAGAAAAGGGAACTAACTTCTTTAAAGAGATCCTCCTACCTTCTGGCCTGCTTCCAGAATAGATTAAAATGTTGACAAAGCTTAAGGTTCCGGTCATTGCTGCAGTTAGATTCTTCTTGGTATACAAAAGAGGATTATTATTATCTTGTTAGAGTCTTTCTTCCCATATATTTATAGTCATTTAGGAAACCCTTTGGTGGCATCTTTTCCTTCTCATAATTTCCTGATAACTTTCTACCTCTCATTTGCTTTATGAACTGATCTTTTACCATTTCCTTTACCTGTTGGGTTGTGGTTCAGAAAGGGGTGAAAAATGAAGTTCTACATCTTCCAGCTCTTGATGGCCACCTTTGGACTTGTCAGTTCCTTTTTCTTAGTAAGATATTTTGATCCTTTACAGCATTCCCTGACAGCCTGATAGTGGGGAGAATATGAAGAGTGAAAGATAAAAATAAAATATTGTTTTTCAGTGTTTAAAAACCAGAAAACACTCTTTGACTTGAAAATTAGTGGTAAGGAGTATAAATCACATTTCCAGTCTCGTAAGTCTTAGTACATCAGAGCAGTGTTAGAACACCATTTTTCATCCAAAAGTAGTTCAGCAGATATTTGATGCCGCTTGCTATGAACGCATGTGCAGTTGACAGAAAGAAGTGGCCCAGTAAAAATTATTGTGATGTAAATTGTCCCTAAGACAGTAACTGAGGAGTTACAGATAAGTAAGTGGCTTGTTATAAGTTAACAGTTTAGATTAATGCTGTAGTAGGAGCAAACTGGAATTTGCAGACACTTACTAGTTTACTGCTCTGCCTAAAACATCCTGATTTTTATTTTTTTTTTTTTTTCCAAACTGGGGAGTTTATTAATGAACAGGATAAAAAAAATGCAACACAATATACATATCAGTTAACTCTGAGTCTTAAACTGTGGCCGCAGAGGTTTCTCCCTGCTCTGTAAGACACTGAGGGGTGCGAGTAACAGGCTGTCATAATGCTGCTTCTGTTATGTTAACATTATAAAGTACAGGAAGCTAAGCTTACAGAAAGACATCAGAAGAATTTTAAAAGAGTAGTTTGAGAAATAAAATACAAAGTTGAATTGAATGGGAGCACTAAAAGAAAGTATGACCAATGAAGTGGCATGTTACTGCCTGAAGTGAGTAACTGTCCGTAGGTTGAATTTACATCATCCGTTAGGGACATTTTTATGTCTTTCTCCCTTTATGCATCTACATATTCTCTATGTGCCACCTAGGATTTTTCATCTCACCGACCAAGAGTTCTGTAATCTTTTCAGACCAGTATCTCCTATTATACTTGAACGTCAGTAGGTTTCTTGCATCCTCTGGAGGAAGGGTTCCTTGTTACACCTTTTTGTGTAATTCTTGCCATTCTTTTATGCTAAAGAGCTGTTCCATTCATTGTTATCCACCATGAAAGGGACTGCGTACGCTCTCCTTAGTCGGTTATAAATTTTTATTCCTTTACTTTTAGGTTTCTGGGAGATGAGTAATTTAAGTGTATCAGCCATAAAAAATGCTTAGCTGTATGTAGGAGCACATGTGTGTCTGTGTGTATGCCGGTATTCAGTTTCCTAACGGAGAGTTTTCTATGCATCATTGTTGGCATTTTTAATTACGGATCCTGGCCCCAGATGAGAACATTGGCGAGTAGCCTTGCCTCCTGGTCCGAGTTCCTCTGCTTTCTTCTGTATAATTCCATGCCTAGCCAAAATCTGAAAGTTACAGTAATAAGTCCCAACAGAAAAAGACATCTACTGACACTATCTTTCTGATTTACAAGAATGTGCATTTAGTGCAAAATGTTCTTGCTGCCGATGTTTTCTTGTTGGGTCTTGGTGTCAGCTATTCCAAAGTAAAAAGGAAAACAGGTTTTTTGAACAGTGACTCTGTGTGGTTTCTTCTCTCAGCACTAGTTACTATGTCACCACTGAAATATTGTCAGTAGTATTTCAAGTTGTTGTTTCTTTCTAGGCCCTCTTTGGGGAGAAACAAAAGGAAGAGGAAATCAGAAAAATGAAAGACGAAATATCTCAACTTGCAGAAGATACTGCTGCAAGAATTAGAAAGGCAGTAAGTTATGATGATGTGCCACCACAGATGTTTAGAAAGAATGGGAAGATTTTTTGGTTTTCCTCAGCATGAAAAGCTATTGATGGTGCATGGTCATCATAAGCAGTTCTCTTATAAGTGTTTTGATAATATAGGTAGTAAGGCAGCATGCTGACAGTACTGTACTCTTCAGCTTTGTTATCTAGACATATATTCTTCTGAACTAAATTATATTCTTAAATCTCTCAAGAACTGAAAGTGTTGATGTCTGTGCAGACACTGGTATAGAGAAGGTTGTACTCTGAAGATGATTTCAGAGGTGCTGTTCAGGAGCACGTTGACTCAGGAGACTGAGTGTTAAATTGGTATCAAGGTATTTAGTTTATGATCTGTGGCCTCATCTTGGAAGTTGCTGCTGGAAGCTTACCATGTACGTTCAGGTGCTAGGCCCTGTTGAAAGTTACTGGGTTTTTGGCATCTCAGTACTTAAAAGGATTCCCCTATTTAGGCAAGGAAGACTCTTCTACCAAGTACAGCTAACAATCAAAAGGCTCAATATCACAAACCAGAATTTGGTAGAGAACTGACTAGAAATGTTGCATGGATTACTTAAAACTGCGATATTTGACATCATACATGGTTTGGAGAAGGTGCAAGAGCTAAATAGCAACTAGGATAACCACTCTAGTTGTGACAATGATTTACGAGTCAGAATTTAGAAGTTTAGAAATGCCCTATTTCTTATTGTGAAATTATCTTAGTAAAAGTGAATCTGTCAAAAGCATAAAAAGTAAAAATTTAAACTATGAGTTGTCATGTTTCTCCAGGTATTAAGAGATAGTTCTTTTGTTATGTCATCTAAAAATATCTGTTACAAAAATTGCAAATACCTTGCACCTAATGGACAGCAACTTCCCTGATAGTCTTATTGTTCTTTTTGTAAGGCCTTGTTGTGACGTCTTCCTCTCTGCTTTCTTTTTTTGAAGCACCCTCAGTTATAGTATGGATTGATAATAAATATTCTTCTAACATTTATGTAGTAAGATTTGTCAGTTATTGCAGTCTCAGTTTCATATTTATATACATGCACCACATATAGGCTGTATATATATAAAAACAAGATGGAAAATAGTTCATGGGATTAATTTTTTAGTTTTACTTTGTTTCTGATCACAGGTAGACTCTGCAAAGAAGCAATATAATGTGCAGATTTCTCGACTAACAGAAGAACTTTCAGCTCTTCAGATGGTACGGTGTTGACTGATGAAAGTGTTTTTGATAGCAAAACATCTTCCGTGTTACTTGACAGTAGCGACTGTATGCGGTGTCTTAACAGTCAGTGCAGAGATTCATATTTAGGTGTAAAGGATATTTGCTTTGACAATTCATTTTTGATGTACAGATTTGTCGTATGTGTATACAATAAGAGCACTTGGTTGGCTCTGCATGAAATAATACAGTTCTGCAAATCTACCCATTTCTTTGTGTAAGTTTATTCCTTGAGTTACACATATTCTGATCATGGTTCACAAGCATCTTGATGGTGAGATTCTGTGCTCTAGAAAATATTTCCCATGTGATGGCATTTCTTAGGTATCCCTGTTTCTCTCAGGGATAAATAAAGCAGGGAAAGTGAGTGTTTTATATCTATTGTTGGGAATGTAAATGTGAAGTATATGAAAGTTGATAAAAGTATGCTAAGAGACAGTCTGTGCATCACAGTCATCGTATTCTTGAATGAACCGGGAACTTGTAACAAATTATGTGGGAGACCAAAAGAGCTCGGTGCATATGCACCTATTCATGCATTAAATTCATTTTTAAAAAGGTTTCATTTTATATGTCTTAATCTGCGTAGTGAATGAGACTGATGCTGTAGAGAAAATAATGAGGAGGTAAATATAATCAAATGCATACATACCAGCAGCAAGAATTACATGTACAATGGCTGGTTTCTGGCTTTGCCACTTCTTGACTTTTTATTTTCAGTTAATTTTTATTAGATTTATTTTAAAATGACTTTTTAAAATAGGAATGTGGAGAAAAACAGGGCCAAATTGAACGAGCCATTAGAGAAAAGAGAGCAGTGGAACAAGAGCTTGACAAGGTAAGGCAATTGCATGCATTTTTACATCACATTTAAGATCTCTTTCCAGAAGGAAAAGATATATTGATTTTTTTCCCATTTCTCATGGGTTTTTTTCCTGCCTTAATTTTCTTACTTTATTTTTTGAGTAGATTTTCTTAATTGTAAATTGTCATGTAATTATTTTCAGTTTGTGGGCTTATTTTAATCTGGAAAACTTTTTAAAGCTGTAATACTAAACGGAAAAGATAGATTTTTGAAAGGTGTAAAAAGTAAAAGGAGAGATGTTTGATATAATCCGAAAGAATGTTGGTACATATTCCAGTTAAACTTAAGCTCAATAGACAGAAAACTAAATGAACGCCAGGTCTTTGAAAACTTTTTTTCCAAGTAGCAGCAACAGTGACAGAAATTCAGTTTTGTTTTAACTCACTGGAAAATAGGAGGCAATGAGGAGTAAGTAGCCTTCCTGTCAGTACTATGCTGCCAATCACCTGTGCGAGGTAAAGATGATAAGTTTATTCTTCAGATTTACAGGGAAGACAGAGGACATGAATCTCTCAACAGAAAACTAGAGCAACTGCATCAGAAATATTTACTTGCAGAAACTGTAAAAGCTGACCTTCAGCTAAGTCTACAGACAACACAAAATAAACTGAAACAACTAGAAATGAAGTAAGTAATGGATGTTACAGAAATCAGAGTGGAAAACAATGGAAATTATTTTTTACTATTTAAATTGTTGATTATGTGTTAGGTTTTTGTCACATCTTTTTCACCAGTAGCAGGAATAGTATCAAGGAGTATATTACTTGAAATCGTACTGCATTTTGAAATACTGTTTGTAGGAAAAGTCACTCTATGAAATATTCAGGCAGAATTTATTACTTTATAAATTCACCTAGAGTGTGGTATCTCCTTGTACGTGTAGGACACTGTGTCTACCTAGCAGACAATTTCAGGTCTGTGTTCAGCTAATAGACATTATTGCAGTTCCAGTAATACAATGTTAAAAAGTATAATATGGTACACATTTTTAGACCAGGTTGTTGGTTTTAGCATGAAAAGTGTAGGATTCTGTAGAAGCTTCAGTCATTTCTGTACTCTGACGATCGTAAATCCTGTCACTTCACCAGAGCAATCCTCAGTTGGGAGTCTGGAAATGTTACCAAAACAAAAGTCTTCTGTTTTAGTTGGTATTTTACTGAGATTGCTACAATATTAGATTGGGTTTATGAATTCTGTCATCTTGATAACATTCTTTCCTGACTTGTGCATAGTTCTAGCTGTCAAGCCCATTAAACATGTTGAGCTGATATAAACTTCCAGGAAGAAACAGGGGAACAGCTGTAGTGGTCAGACCAAAGATCTGTCCCAATATATGTTGTGGGTTTTTTCTTCCTAGTACAGTAGTTGTTCAACTCTTGAGTTCCAACCAAACTTTTCTTCTTTCAGCTCTGAGGAAGAGAAGTCTCGTTGCCAGGAAGTTACCTCTAAATTGCAAAGCATTCTGGATTCAGAAAGAGAAAAGAGTGCCTTTGTCAGTGAACAAAGGCTAAAACTTCAGCAAGAGAATGAACAATTGCAAAAAGAAATGGAGAGCTTGAGAAAACTGGCCATAGAGGCTCAACAAAAAGCTAAAATAAAGGTGTGGTTTATATGTTATTTTTATGCTAATCTAAGACTGATACTTGCTTAATAAGGCAGCAGTTCTAAGAGAAAATCATTGAAAGTTTAGGTTAAGGATGAAAGTTTCAATGATGCTTCCTGGTTTCTGCTTAAAAATAATTTTGTTGTAGCATTGCATGTCCTCAGAGTCTATTGGGTTACTCAGTCTCTGCTAATTAAATTGTATTTTAATATGTATTAAATTCTGCTGATAAGATGATCCGAAATGTTCTTTGCTTTTTATAAGATGATATTATTAAATAATAACGTATTTTCCTTCAAGTGATTTTGCTTATTCCAGTTCTAGATCTTCGTTTACTGTCTGTAATGTGTTAGGAATCTCTGTGTGACTTTCAGTCCATAGTGTTCCGCTACTTGTATGTCCACCATGTTGTCAGAGCAGTGTATAACTAATAAATAATTTAATAGTGTGGTTGTCAAACATCGGTTCTGTATTTTCTGGACAGAGAACATTTTTCTGTATGAATAGTCCCAAACAAGATAATTAGCTGAAAGGTGGTTGTTCTTCTTGAACGTGTTCCATTAAATGCACCTGAGCAGACTGCAGATGGGATAATGAACTAATAGTAACCTCAGCAGATTCATGGTGCCTTTGGCTTCTGGAGGGAGGAACAGCTTTGAGCCATGATGTGCTTTCTTAACATAAAAAGCTGGTACTTTCGTCTCTGCTCTTAACTCCAGGAGTGTAAAGATACTGAAAAGGAATCTTAAGAACCTGCAGCAATGAAGATGACTTCAGTAAGCAGTTTTACAAGTTATGAGTGGGGACCATCTCAAATCCTTTTTCCACTTTGCACCACAAGATAAAGGAAGCAGTCAAATTAAACAGGAAATCTTGTTCCAACTCCAGAACCCTTTGGTCAAACGTAGTTTAAAAAGAGTCTGGTAGCAGTTATAAAGCATATACCAGCTCTTTGTCTGTCTCAATTTTAATCAGACAGGCTTCCATTATAGTCACAGATAAGATTTATTGTTTGCTTTCATTTTCCTCTGATGTACAAAGGATTTTAGATGCGGTTATGAAACTCCTAATATGTTTTAGCTAGATGAAAAAGAAAGAACATGTTTGTGTGGAGAAAACACAGGGGAGAAGGATGAAGATTATTTACAAAAATAGGCATACACAGCTCATTATCCTTTATTGTCAGTTGTACTATTTGCTTAAATTGGCTTTGGAAACATGCATCTCTTTGAGCATATAATTACAAGTTTAATTATTGTATGTTACATGCTTTCAACAAATGTTTATAAATTTAACTCAAGTGCTGTGTTTAAAAAAAAGTGAGAGCCTTGATTGTACCTGATTTGTATTTTTCTAGATAAGCACAATGGAGCATGAGCATGCTGTGAAAGAACATGGATATGAAGCTCGACTTAAGGAAATGGAAGACACCAGTCAAAAGTCTACTGCAGAACTCAGACGTCTGTTAGTAGCTCAGCAAAAAGCAACAAATCGGTGGAAAGAAGAAACAAAAAGTCTTACTGAAACTACAGAAGCCAGGATCAGTAAGCTAAAGTAAGTGCAGTTTTGTTTCTCTTCTGGAAGCTGTTACGGTTTTAGTTACTGTTTGGTGTATGGCAGTAGACCTGTAGTGAAAAAACATGAAGAGCAAACCATCCAGCCTAGATGATGTGCTTCCTGCAAAACAAGAAAGCATGTTCTAAAAAGAACTTTTGATGCTTTTTGTGAAGTTAGCACTGAAGTAAAAATTTCGCATCTTGTTGATGTATGTGAATTTTGTAATGACAAAATGGAATATATTACTTTTGATTTTCTCTTTCAAGATACAGCACGCTCAATTTAGAGAATTTTAGCTTTGGATTATGAAAACTGCTATATTTACAGTTATTCAGAAGTGTCACCATAAAATCAGTTGTGGAGTGAGTCTCCAGACTTCTAAAATAAGCTGGAAAAAAACCTATTGGGACGCACAGCTAATGTTCTCATCTGAGCAGCTGCTGTCATAAATGAGGCTACAAATGAGTTGTGTGATTGCCCTAAGCAAAAATATGATACAAATTTCACTTTTTTTCTTAATTCATACAGGCTGCCAGGTAACAACAGCACAGAATATAAGAATATTTTCAGTTTTGAAAGGGCATAATAACAAGGGCATCTCACATAACAGGCAGAAATACCGATTGCGTATCATTCCTAGAAGCTGGGGAATACAATCACCTATGGTGCCTGTGAGGCTGTATACAGACAGACATGAACTGGTTCAGAGGAGACAGGGGCGTTATTGGAAATGAGTAGAGAAGGAAGTGTCCCAGTGAGAAACTAGCCATTTGCAAGTTATGTCTGAAATAAATTCTACAAACTTCTCTTTGCTTTAAATGCATACTGCTGTAGATAGTATTTGCTTCCATTTGGATGTTAATATCCATTAAAAAATGTTATGAATCCACACTGATCAGTTTATGAAATAAGCCGATACGGCATCTACGTTCATCTTGGGTTTTCTTTTTCAGTGTGTGAACACATTGCACGGTGTTAAGATGTAAATGAATTGGTCTGTGCACACTGGATGTGTAGTGTCTTTCCTTTTCTGGTATTGCCTTCCTGCATCTCAGCTTCTTTGCGTGTCTTGTGTTTGGCTGGCAAGTAACAGCCAAACTGTGGCTATCTGCAAGCTGACCCACTCACTCACTCACTGTGGTTAGCCAGCTAGCCAGTGCTTGTAGGAGGCCAAGTTTTAAATGGGCTTTTTCTCAACAGAGGCCAAGATATATCTTTGCCTCGTGCTTTATTTGATTTCTAAGCTGAGGAAACTGTCAGTTGGATCAAGTAGACTATAAATTTGAGATTAAATTAGCCTGATATTTTTATAGAACTTCTTAGAAGTTTGTGTCCTTCAGATCTCTTCCTCTTCGAAATTGGTTGAAAATTGGAGGAGATTGACAGACTGGTACACAGTAACTTCTGAACTAGGAAGCTTGTTTTCATAAGTCTCATTTCTTTAAAATTAAAATGGTTAGAGAAGGGTGTGATATTGCGTATATTGTTATCTTTTAGGAAGTGCATTCAGTAGTTTTTAGAAGAAAAATTCAGGGTATGCAGCTCTCTTAATTTGAGAAATTTGAAATAACGCTTTAACTTTAGTCACTTAAAGCGCAGGATGCACTCCATGTGGAGCTCTTTGCTCAGACTGATTTTAGTACTTGCTTACTATCGTGCTAAAAAGGAAGCAAAGCTTTTGCCTTATTAAAATAGGCAGCCTGTGAATTCTAGCTTTTATTTCCTTTAGCATAATCTTTGGATTTTTCACATTTTATTATAATAATGGTTTACATATTCTCAGCTCGAACCATAGTATTTCCAGTATCTTGTGCAATTTTTGGAGCCACAGTTTTTTAAGCGTAGATTGACACTTCTCAGTCATCAGAATGCCAATGGTGTGAGTGGAATTAGAACCCAAGTTTCTAAACAGGAGCAAGGAGAATAACTTCTGAAAATGTTGCCTACAACCGATCTACCCTACCACTACTCTGACTTGGTTTTCCATCTTTATAGAGAAGAACGTGAAATTTGACCTCCAGTGAACTTCGCAGATAGCAGTCTCGTATGTAGTAGTGCTTCCCTTTGAAACTAGTTTCATTCCTCTTTAAAGTGACACAGTGTCTGTCATGACTCGTTGTGCCTCTTGTCTGTCCAAAGAGAGGAATGCTGTGAGGTCCATCCTGCTTGAAATGCAAGGAGGGTTGATAAAACATGTATTGATGACCTTTCTGCTTTACTAGCAGCTTCAGTGATCCGCTTTTCATTTTTTCAAGTGCTCCTCTTCTGAGTGTTCAGAACACTTTGTGGTAGTATTGGATTGTTACCTATGATAACTAGTTCAGTTTAAATATTTCTGATAGTTCGAAGTCGTACTAAATCCAAATAGAGATAACATTTTTGCCTGTTTTTCTAGAAAAACAAGTCCTACATAATCACTCTGGTCATTTTTACCTCTCCTAAGTAAACAGGTTTGGGTTTTTTACCTTATCTGTCCAGATACAGGCTGGCTTTATTTTGCCTTAAAATATATGCTATTTTGCAAAGATTACTAAACAGTTCTTTAAAAAGGCAGAAAGTCTCTTTCAGAAGTCATCACATTGTTGAGCACATCTGAGAGACACTGGGAGCTGTGTTTATTCACTGACAGTTGTAGCGGTATAGCTTCACTGTATGTAATTAGCTGGGTCTTAATAATACTTCTTTTGACACCTTTTGTAAGTGCTGTAACTAGAGAAGAAAAATATTTTGTAGTGTTTCATGCTAAGGTAAATTTTAGCTGTTAAACGTACTTATTTTCTGTAAATGAAACTACAAAAACTCTTACAGTTGAACATCCAGGTTCGTAACTAGATCATGAATGTAGTTCAGCAACTTCCAGTTAAAAGGGAAAAATTGCAGACTTCCAAACCAACTAAAGTTGTCTGTGAAATAGCTGCTTTTCTTCTTAAAGCTTTCATGTTAAGTGCTAAAATGTTGTTCTAGCAGACCAAAAGCTTTAGACCTTATTTATCTGCAGCAAAATGCTGACATAGAAAGTGTAACAGACATGAGAAGAAGTCTGTGTTGTGAATCTGCATGAAAAATAGGCAGTAAATTTTGAAAATGTCCCTATTTATGTGAGAGACTGCCTATGTGGCATGATCTGGAAAACTCCTGCAATAATTTAACATCCTGTATCAGCGAATACTGGCTGATGAGTAGAACAGAATGAACCTTAATCTCGTAATAGAAATTGTAAGTCTACACTGAGTCCGCATCATTCTCTGACTTCCGTAGATATTTTGGTGCAAGTCTAAAAGCAAAGTCAGTTACTTTTTAAGATGATTTCGTAGGTGATGCTTTTACGTCCTGTATAAGCTAGAAGCAGTTGTTTTTATCAGATGTTTGCTCTACCTGACAAGGAAGCTGGCAAGAGAAACAAGTTTGTTCTCTGCTAGGAGGTTGTAATTTAAACTGACATAAGGAATTTCATCATTAAATCTGTGCAGTGATGCTCTGATACTATGGTGACAAGTGGCTATAACTGATAAGTATTATCTAGAAAATTTAAAACTAGCTTATTTTTCACATTACATGCATTACCAAGTACATAGCTATATAGCGCAGAATGCTGTTGGTATGAAAATTACCTCCTGAGTTACACAGTGGTAGTTATTCAATGCAAAGTCCTTGCTTATACTATAAATGAATAATTATCATATTTATTTTAATCTTATCACAGTAACATTTTGAGGAAGTATTTCGAGTGCAAGTACAGAATGGCAAATCACTTCTTGCTTTTGTGAACTAAAATAAGGTTGCTGATTATTTAAAAAGCAAAATAATTTTGCAGAAAATGCATTTATGATGGAAATATCAGCAAGACCCCTAAATAATAGACTGATTCTGGGTAAGCAGGATCTATTGAATTAAAGACTCTGTTTGAAAGTCCTCTTGAGGCTGATGCAGGAAGCGGTATCGCCAAGCCTTACAGCGGGCTCCAAGCGAAAGGTCGATGTTCACCCAGCTTTCCTAAATACGTACATTTTTAAGTTTATGTGGTTCTGAGAGGGTTAGTTAAGCTGTGAGCTTGTAAGGAAAACTTAATATCTTCCTTAGAAACTTCATCTTGTCTTGCCTGGGCAGCAAGGCTGTGAACTTAGATGAAGATACCAACGTACCCTTTTGGATTTAAATCAAGAGCTCTCCATGTTTAGCAGCGTATCATGGTTATTTAGTACATTTTGAGGACAGTCTGAGACATTCCTTAGCACTTCATGAAGTTACTGGTTGATGTATTGGATTCGTGTAAATATATCAGCAAATACACTGATTGCGTTGGTGACATGTAGCAGAATTGCAGTTTGTAATAAGAATTATTATTCCTACAGCATAGTAATGTGCTTTATAAGTTGGTTTTTCAGGAAGTTATAAACTTCCTAAGAAAGTCATATCCGTGTATGCTGGGGAGGTAGTTGACATAAAAGTGTTTTATATTGTATTTCACCAGAAGTTTGCTGTTAGTGCAGCTCTCGTAAGCATTGAGTCAGTGACCCATTTGTTAGCGTAGGTGTTTCCTGTGCCTTTGCCTTAAATTCATGATCTGTTGCTGGTTTTCAGTTCTATCCTCGTTATTTTCATTTTCCATGTGAAGGTGTCGGAAACATTTTGGCTTCATTACTAACTTCCCAGCAGCAGCTGCTAACTGTTCCATATTCTGTGCTGCTCATTTATCATCTTTTAAGTCTGCAGTGTTTTCTTTGTGAGGTGTAATCCATACACGTAAAGGAAGCATTAAAGAAATACTTATAAGAAATGAAGCAACATCAGTGAACTTTAGGTGATTCTTAGCTTTCAAAAAATGAAGAAGGAAACAGTAGGCAATGCATTGAACACTCGTAGACTGTTCCATATTCTGTGCTGCTCATTTATCATCTTTTAAGTCTGCAGTGTTTTCTTTGTGAGGTGTAATCCATACACGTAAAGGAAGCATTAAAGAAATACTTACAAGAAATGAAGCAACATCAGTGAACTTTAGGTGATTCTTAGCTTTCAAAAAAATGAAGAAGAAAACAGTAGGCAATGCATTGAACATTCGTAGACTAAATTCCAGCACTTTCTTCATAAAAATACATTACAGTCTTCAGTTATGAGAAGAGTTTTATTCCCCTAAGCATCTTAAGATGCTCTGCGCTTTTAGAAGGGTTTACCGGTAATAGACCTCACCTTCACCTTGCACGAGGGCAAGGAGCCAGTTTTGCTTCAAGGTACTTGTGCCAAAAGTTAATCTTGAAGGTAACTAAGAAGGTCAGTGCTTCTTGCAACATAGGTCATCCTTCCAAATAAAACCGTTGCCGTTGGCAGCATGACTAACAGCCCATGACTAGGGTTTATTCTCTTCATTCCTGCAAAATGTCTAGTCTGACAGACTATGAGCGAAGCTGTTCTGACTTTTGATTGCATACATTTTAGATGTACTTTGAGTTCTAATGACATTTACTGAAGTGAACTTAGACAGCAAATATTTGCAATTATAAAGTAGTTATGCAAAGGAATGATTACTGTTAAAGGTTGTAAAGAAGTGTCATAGCACTCATATTTATTTGAAGATGAGTTGTCCCAAGGGTTTTCTATTGAATTTAGGTTGTTTCTTTCTCTAAGATTGTTTATGTATGTAAAAAATTAATCTATATCTGTTTATATGTGTTTATAAACACATACAAAAACTGTCATCCTCAGATTAAGTTTAGGCAAATTTTATATTTTAAGTAAATGCTTCTTAAAGACTTGTACTAGGTTTGGCTGTGACCGAGTTCATTTTCTTTCTAGCAGCCTGTATGGTGCTGTGTTTTAGATTTATGACCGAAACAGTGTTGATAACACAGCAACGTTTTAGCTGTTGCTGAACAGCGCTTGCACAGTGTCCAAGCTGTCTCTGTTTCTCTGTCTGCCGCCCCAGCAAGGAGGTTAGCAGTGGGCAAGAAGCTGGGAGGGGACACAGCCGGGACATCTGACCCCGCCTGACCCAAGGGATATTCCGTACCTTATGGCGTCATGCTCAGTAATAAAACTGGGGGCAGCTTCTCCCAAAGTAGCTGTTTGGATGGTGGCTGGGCAGTGGTCTGCTGGTGATGAGTGACTGCTTTTGCATCACTTTTCTTGTTTTTTTTTCCTTCACTTACTAAAGTGTCTTTCTCTTGACCCATGAGTGTTTTTTCACACTTGTACCCTTCCGGTTCTCTCCCCCGTTCCTCTCAAGGGGAGGGAGCAACCAACTGGGCCTACCTGCCAGTGCACCTCAAGACCGAAGGACGGATGTAGCTTTTGAGACTGAAATGCGTATTAACGCTTTATTTTAGTTGAATTGGTTCGGTTACTTGCTGTGTTTCAACAGGTTTGCATTTTGACATTTGCATCTCTGTGAGGGTCTGAGGTTGAACCACCAATTCAGTTCTGACCAGGAATAATCAGCAGAATGAAGTGAACTTCTGAGAGGCAAAAAGTCATCTTTCACATTCTTTATAGGGGCTTACATGGAAAATAGTAAGGAGAGAAATATAGAAATTCTATAAAACTAGCAAACTTATTTCTAAAGGTAATTTTTTTTCATAACACAAAACCAGCTTTTAAGTCTCAGTGAATAATTTAACTATTATTTGTTCATTAATTTAGTAACTGACACTTACTTGAGTGTCTGTTTGATTATTTTTTTTTTTTTTTTTTTTCCTCCCCCTCCCCCTATATCTGGAACATTGTTTAAGTAATCTAAATAACCAAATGGAATTAGGTTTAATGTTTAAAAAGTTATTTTGATCTTCAGTGTCACTTCTCCACAAATTTGTGTGGAATTTGGTAAGAAATAGAAGCAATCCATGTTGTTGGTGGTGGTGTTGCTGATCTACAGGGTGTCGAGTTTGCAGTTGTAAAGTTGTGAGCTCCAAGGTCAGTGTCAGTTTGAATGTCCCAAAACTTGGAGGCACTTAAGTGATCTGCCTTTGACAGCTGTGGTAAAAAACCCAGTGTCAAGTGCTTCCAGCTTCTTTTACATTTCTTGTCTTTGTTTGAAATAATTTACTTTTGAAAGAAATGAGGAATACATACACATGTTTCTAAAGGCTCTTGCTTTCACTGAAGTACTGTAATCTAGAAAAACAGCTCCTATGGCCATGTTTGGGGGGAAGAGATTGGCTAGGACAACTCTTCTTGCCTTACAGCAGTGTGTATAAAGCTATATAGAAAGTGAAATAAGCAGTACCAAAGGAACACTTAGGAAATTTGTACATTGGAAGGAAACAAACTTCAGTATCAACAGAATACAGGACAGATTGAGAAGGGGAGAGAGGGAAAGTTCTGACAACAGAACTGAAGTAAAACCAGGGTAATCGGATCTGCCAGCATTTACTAAAAGAAGATAAAGTGAAAGACTGTATGCAAGGTTAAAAAATAAGGGCAGATTATTCATTCATGCTGTAAAGTCCACCTTGACTGGTCTGTATTTATGTTAACTAGGTTAAACAAGTAAATAAAAAAGAGGTTGTAATAGAAGTAGCGGTAGATGGTTAATCCCTTCTAATTGGCGTATCCATATTTTTCATAGATTTTTATGTTCTAAGCCTGAGAATGAAGATAAGAATTGGGGTAAATTGAGAAAGGATTTTGCAGGTGACCAGTGGTTATACAGAAACCCTTACCAGACTCCTTACCAGTGGCCAACACCGAGAGCATCTTTTTGTTGAGCGTGATTCTGGCTGGACCAGGGACCAGAACAAGATTCACAGTGATAAGCAAAGTGTTATATTCAAACAAATGACTGAATTACTCACAGTAATGCCCGTCCGTGGAGTAGATCTTGAAAACTGCAGATGGCAAAGGGGTAGATCTTGTGACTTGAAAACTTTACAGGAAATTGGTGGTTCTCTCAACTTGGCTGTGAATATTACTTTGGTCTGTTAGTCATGTGGACGATTGCTCAGTTAAGGTAGAGTTTAGCCTGAGTAGGAGTAGTAAGAGGTATCCACAAGTCTGTTCTCTTTTTAGAAATATGACCTGAATCTAGAAAACAAACAGTACATGAGACAATTTATGAACGTTGGCTTAAATGATAAAGAGGGTAAATGCTTTAGAAGTTACTTCCATGTAACAATGCATTTGAGGAGCTTTAAAAATCTTAACTCTTTAACTAATAGAACAAGTAATAAAATTTAATATTAATACATAGTATGAACAAGTTGGTAAATTAATGATCTTACCCATCTGCCACTATTGTCTAGTAGTAAGATATCGCTTGGGGGGGGAGATCCAAAATATTTGTTGTAACATAAACCCATTATATTTGAACAATTATACTGAATGGCTTCATTTTTTTATTTTTTTTAATATTCACTTGAATTATAATTGTACTTACAAAAAGGGAATCCTTGCCATATTGGTTTTAAATGTAAATAATTAGCTTAGCTTAAGTCATCTGATTGCAGCTATTTTGGGTGTCTTTGTTCAATTTCTGCTCCTGAAACATTTCTGTGTCATAGTTAGAGTCCCTGACTCATCGGTAGCCATGTGTGTCTTTTGGAGTTCTTTCTCAGTTTTCTCTCTTCTATAATTGAAAAGAAACTGCCTCTGAAGAATGACCTTTTTTGGCACCTGTGTATGAAGCGTTGGCCAGGACTGCCTTCTCCTTCTCCCTACATCCTGTACAGTACATTGAGTGAATCGCACAGCATCTTGAGATGAAGTTTCCTCCATTTCTAAAACATTATTCTTGGCTGCACTTCTGTAATGTTTGGCAGCCATAGCTGCTTATTTTAAGATGTTCATTAAAGAAAAAAATTAACAGGATGAGAGACAGCTGCAGGTACTGGCAGTATACAAAATTCATAATTACTAAGAGTAACTGAAGCATATTATACTATAATTCAACAGAAAAAACAGCTGGCACAGGCTATATTTGTCATATGAGAGCTTTGCAGAACGTACTTGCTACAGCTGGCGGATTTATCACCCGTCTGCCAAAATGCTAAAAGCTCACCTTTTTGTTTCCTACTCACTTAACAAAGACAATGTGGAGTAGGGACTGATTTGATTATTCAGCAGGTGGGGTTACTGCTCGATTTTAATATTAAAATCTCATAACGTGTGTTTGGGGGAGGGTTAACAATCAGAATGA
This sequence comes from Cariama cristata, assembly GCF_000690535.1. Classification (NCBI taxonomy): domain Eukaryota; kingdom Metazoa; phylum Chordata; class Aves; order Cariamiformes; family Cariamidae; genus Cariama; species Cariama cristata. The sequence goes on along the minus strand of NW_009626029.1, from coordinate 53,538 downwards.
ATCAACTGTCTAGCTCAGTAGCCATCACGCTTCCTTATGCTTACAAGGGTAAACTGTTTTCTTTAAAAACATGTTCAGGGTGATCTAATTATATAAACAGTTTCTTGATATACAGCTGTATATGAGCATGTAAACTCTCTTTATGGGCTGTGCTGCTAAGAAAGCTCACTCCACACCTCAGTACAAGTACAGGAGACAGATTGTTTTCAGTAACTAAGAATTTTTAATTTAGAAAATTAATCTATTTGGATGGTCTTCTAAGATGACGTAACAATAAAGAGGGCTTGTCAGAACTTAAGAATTTCCTTATTTTCAAAGCCTTTTTGACTAGCGTAGTTAAACTTGAACATAAGCAGGCTACACTTTTTTTGGAGTAGTGTTTGAATAGTTTTAGAAAACTATTAGGGAGTTTATTTTGAAAAGGTGTGTATGAAAAGATGTGACAGGAATTGTATAAAATTCTTGTTTTGCTAATAAACAGTTTATAAAAACTGGACTGTCAAAAAACAGCTCTTCATTGGGGCTCCTGTATTGAAGATGCTTCATCTCAATGCTTGCTTGGACAAATTGCAATAATAGTGTTAAGTATTAACGTACTACCTTGATCCTGCAGTTTTAATCCATCTTTAATTCTTAGTTTATATAAAAATGTTCACATGTAGTAATGCAGGTATAATCTATATATAATTTTAACTGCTTAACATTGTTCAAGTATCTGCCTATGTCCTCTCATTTTTATAACAGCTAGTCAAAAGATGTTGAACTGTTTTTATGATACCTACCTGGGATTGGTTAAAGAGCTTGGTTGAGAACAAGGGAGTGGAAACTACCAGCCAGGTATACTGGCAACCTTAGGTTAACAGATAGAGTGCAACCTTGTATTTCAAGTGCCATGTAGCAGTTTTCAGTCCAACTTTTATGAAATGCTAAGTTTAAAAGTTTTTAAGAGTAAATTACTGTTGAGAACTAAATGCCGTCATTAAAATAGCAGAGGCTTTTTAAGAAGAATATCTGAGATTGAATTATCATCTCCTACCTTACCTCCATTCCCCCAGAAAGAATAAAGGCTTTAGCTTCCGTTACAGTGCAAGTAGTTTCAGTAACAGGCAGAGCACCTAAAAGTTAGGTGTCAGCTTTCTGAGCATCGTCAACATGCTACATATTCATGAAGGTGATTGCATTTCAGCGTACTTTCAACCTGAGAAAGGAAGGTAGAGTGAGAAATAGATTTGAAAATTCTTCACAAATACATTTGAACCTCAACGTACAAGGTGAAATTGGTGGCAAAAATCTTGATCGCACCATTTTTTGTGATGGCTGCGGCTAGTGGAGTAGAGACTGGTCAAAGGTTAGAGCAGCTCATTCAGTTTTGCATCTTCCTCAGGCTAAAATTACCAGAGATTTTTCCATCTTTGTTCATCTCTCTTCTTCAGTGGCTTGTGACGACAAGAGACAAGAAGTTTCCTTTGAGTACCAACTCAAAGATGTCTACCATAACCCAGATAACTTTTGGTCTTCAATGCTATACAAATTCAGGATCACTAAAACTCACTCAGTATAAAAATTAAAATGACCACTTCGAAGAAGGTGGCATTTTCCTTTCTCTCATGAAGTGTTACATTGTTGTCTGTCTCAGAAGTATAGAATGATTTGGTTTTAGGTACTTCAAAGCACCTTCAAAAATGTCCACACTGAAGTCTGGTTATGGGACGCTAATTAGAATGTTAATCTACATTCTGAATGCACTGTGAAAATGCATCTTATGTTTATAGCCTATTTGATAATGTGCCTGCAAAGTAAGATTCCATAAACAGGAGAAAAACCCTGTAAAACGTCAAATGCTCTTGACAAAGTCCTGTTGATTTGTACAAATGCATCTCATTCCTCTGCTGTTATAATTGAATGAGGAAGTGCTAGCTGTGGTAGTGCTTTGGAAATCAATGGTCTAAGAGCAACGCTGTAATTAAAAATACACCACAAGCTCCTACAATGCAAGAAAGTACCTATGAAAGTATATTCTGGTAACTGATGTACTACTGTGTGTTAATCAGCATCTCTTCTGAATTACAGAAGTGAGCTGAGTCAACAAAAACTTCGTAGCCAGGAGCTTATTTCTCAGCTGGAAACGGTAAATGAAAAGGTAACTGAGGTAAGATAATGACTGCTACGACAAGTACTTTCAGTTACAACCTGATGTACGTTAACACTAGGATCTAGACAGAAACCTATTTAGATGAGTTACGTTGCTGGTTTACAAAAAATTAAGGATTTTTTGACAGGAGTAGTCATAACTGGAAAGCCCCACTGTTTCTGCTGACTGACATATTCAAATGGTAGGAAGACAAATGAACTCTACTCTCAAATTACAAGAAAAGCTAAAGGAGAGATCATCTTTCAAGGTTACTGATCTCGCCATTTTAGACAATTCAGGAAATGTTTCAGAGGGCACGTTATGCCTGCGCGTGCATGCATACCTCTAAAAAGGAGTAGGCATTGTGTTAGGGATAATGTAGCATATGCAGAGAGATCAAATTCTCAGCATGCTACGTGTATAGTAGAACTTACATTGTATGTGCATATATGTATATAGATAAAAGCATTATCCATTAAAGGGTTGTTTTGGAATGTGCATCATTCAATAATTAACAGCCACTTTAGAAAACGGCTATCCCGTCAGCCTCATAAATCTGGGATAACATCCAGTTCTATCTAGGATAAGTCCTTCTGTAGTGTTTTTTGTAGTGCTCTTATTTAGAGGAGAAAAATGGAGATGATGTGAGAAGAGATTTCTGTAAGTTGAGGTGGGTTAAGAAAGACTTTATACAGACCCTTTGATGAAGAGAACGGAAGAGATCTACAGCAAGTTTATAATCTCATTTCTATTACCTAGTATATTTGTTTTCCCTTTGAGTATAGCTAAAACATTTACATTGTAAAATTATGTGAATTAAATTACCTGGATTAAAATGTCAACTTTTATGCCTCTTACTTCAAGATGGTGAAATGAGTAAACTTCCTCTGCAGATTACTCTGATTGGAAAAGTCATATGATGTCATATGGGAGCTGGACATGCTGTATAATGTGTCAGCAGTATGTCTTCAGTCTTATTCTAAGTGGTAAACAGTTCCACTTCTTCAGTTCCTCTTGCTTTAAGCTTTTTCACTACACTATGTATGGAGCCAGTACAAAGAATTTTGCATTTGTAATATTTCTTGTACACAGGATGAAAAATTAATGATGGAATATCGAGAATACATCAATAGGCTCCAAAGGCGACTGAGCCAGGCAGAACAGAGGGCAGCGACAGCATCTCAAAAGGTACAGAACTAACAAAAAAAACACGCTAACTGCATTGAAAAAATCCCATTGACTATTACAAAAATACTCACTTTGTAACATTCCTGAGGCAGAGGTGATTATTTATATGCATTATTACTAATATAATTTTAAGAACAAGCTTGTATTTTGGATGCGTCATCACAAAACTGATGCATATTCAATTAAATGCCACCTTCTGACAGGATGCTTAAGTGACAGTATAGACTCATTCATGGAAACAAATTTGATGCAGATTAAACTTGTGTGGTTCAAAATGTGCAAATGAAGGTGTGTGATCATTTTCATCTTCAGAAATGGCAGCAAGTTAACAAAGAGGAAAAAAAACTCCTTAAATAACTGCAGCTCCTGTTTACCTAAAGCAGGCTTTTTTAGCTTGGTGTAACCTACTGCAGCAGTCACAAACGGCAGCTTCAGGTGATAAAGAGCACATGTGCCAATTCCTACACCTCTCTCTGGGGGAGTCTGATTTGAAACAAGGTGTACCTTCAGTGGATGGCTAGAGAACTGCCCCTGTAAAAACTGCTAGGCACCATAGCTGTCTTGTGGAAAAAACCCCACAGATTTCCACCCAGTTCGTTCCCTGGTCTAACTGTGGCTGCACAAAGAGCATGGGGAAATGGTGTGAAGAGGTTGCAGGACAGAATTGATAGCGTCAATCTGTCTAGTGTTCATCAAATTGCAGCCTTGAGTACCTTGTTGCTGTGGCACGTGAACTTCTGGAGTTGTGAACTCCTTGTCAGCAGTAGTCTCCAGCAGCTGTGTCCCCAGAGGCTGTTGGGACAAGTACACCCCACTGCAGTTATGTTATGTGTAACAGACGCAGGAAGTCCAACAGTGTCAAAAATACTGAAAATTGTGCAGACAGAAGAGGAAATACTCATTTTTTTTTCCAGGCCATGGGAAGAGGGGAAGGAAGGGATGGTGTGTGTATCTCATTCCTGTAGTGAACATGCCCAGTACATGTTTCAGTGATGCTGACAAATGGGACAGAGCATGCCTGGGAGAGCCATTTCTATGCCTAAGACCTCCTTGTGCACCACTGTGATCACTTAATGAGCTGAATTGGTGCTGCCTTCTCTTTCCAGTTCTCTTACAACTCAGTTCCAGCTTTGAGCAGTACTATTCAGTATTTCTAGATGTTAGGCATATTGGGAGGAAAGGTTTTTGTCTCTTCAGAGAGAGAAACTTCAGGCTTTAATTTAATCTAAACCCTGTGTTACCTGTAATTCTGTATTTTGTCTGCTAGACAGCAGGCAGGTGGGTTTTTTTTTTTTCCATACTATTCAAGCTATACATCTTGAAGTAAATCCCATGGGGAGTTTATACATTGGATTGACTTATTTGCCAAGCAAATTTGTTACTCAGGTTGGTTTCCTATTAAGTAAAGGTGGCCTTCTGCCTCCTGATTTTTTTTAAGTGATTTAGGAAACCCATTTGCAAATTACAGCGTTTTAATGTGGGTGATCCCATGTGAGTTGCAGAGAGCAAATGTTTGGTTGATCTAAACTGTCCAATTAGGACACATGGCATTTTTTTTCCCCAACAGCAGTGAATAAATGGGCATAGCTGCCAAGCTATCATAAAGTAACCTGTGTTTCCTGGCTGAAAATGCTCTCTGTCATGACAAGGTCTATGCAGCTGGTGAGCATTTGCTCTGAAAGAGTGATTTTTTTTATTTTTTTTTTTTAACCTCCTGTTTGTTATATGGATCTGTTGAGCTCTAATACCTCTGAGGTGCTATCTTCCTTTAAAAAACATGGTCACGTCATCTTTCAAGGGAGTAAATTCCTGGCCTCAGTGCCCATACAGGAAGAGGTCTTGCTGTTCCTGGAAACATCGATAATTAACTGTTCCTCACCGGTCTCCCTCTGAAAGGTAACAGAGATTTGACAAGATGTTTAGCACCTAAATTGCTGTCCAGATCTTATTGCCAGTCTTCAGAACTGCCTTGCCCTCTTCAGGCTTGGCAGAGGTTACTGCTGCCAGCTGTCAGGCATTGGCTTCTTTGTAGGGACTTAAGAACTTCTGTGCCAAGCCCCTTCCTCTTCCCCCCCTCCACCGGCCCCCCCCCTCCCCCCGAAGAGACATACCAATGCTGTCCCCGCTGAAGGCTGGAAAGAGGTTTCCAGGAGTGCTGCTGCAAGGGTGTCCACTCTTCTGAATCTGAAGAAACAAGGTGTTTGTTCTCTTCTGGGTCTCAGAAGACTGACCATGCACGTGTGTGCTTCCTCAGATTCAGAATGGTCGTAGTTTTCTGCATTCTGAATCTGCAGGTTGAGGGCTACTTTCTGACTTGACTTTAGTTGTGTATTCTTGTTACATCATCCAGCTTGTAAAATTAAATCCAATATAGGCAAGAGCTGAACTATTAGGGAGTCTAGAAATTACATTTTTATTGTGGTTAGTTCAATGACTATAACTCTTAGCTTATTATTCAATAATAGTAATTCAGTAAGAAACACAAAAAAATGCAGGATAATATTTGTACAGGTTTAAAACATGTGTATTCTATGTAGATGTCTTTAAAGTGTAGTCCTGCTACCTAATCTTTCCTCATCTTGAATTCTTGGGGATCTGAAAGAAGACAAAAGCAGTAGTCATCTATAGAGTGCATTGTAAAGTCTACTGTTTACCCTAAATCCCCACTTACCTGTCCTTGCTCCCTCTCCTTCATGACTCCTTTCATACTGAATCTTACAAAAAATTATCTAAGAAACTATCTGCTTGTTTTTAATTACAGCTCAGCCTGATAACTAGACAGAACAAAAAAGCTGCTTCCCTGAAGGATCTGGAAAATATTTAAACGCGTGTACTGTTCATTCGCACCATGCTGGATTTAAGAACATTGCTGGAGAAACTTCACGTTGGAGTATTAGTCAAACGCATAGCAAGGCTTGTAAAACGTAGATAAACATTGTCTGGTTTATTCAAGTAAGAAAGGCGGTGGATGAAGATACTGTATCTGCATGCATAGCAAAGATTGGAAGAAGACTGCAAAATATTGTAATTAAAGTCCTTTAATGTAGCAGATGAAACAATCTGATACAGTACTGTGGCATATTGGTGGTCTTTGGTCTAAAAAACACCAGCTCCAGCTATGACAAGATCAGGTACAGGGAATAGAGTATATTGAAATTCATGAACAGTTTTGCTCGCATATGGTCGATACCTTTAATTTTTCTTTGTAATGCAGTAACTTGGGAACATTTTGAATAGCTTTGATGAATTGTAGTAAGACACTAATTACATCACGAATGGCAAATAGTTGCTGGTTTTATGGTTGGCATTACAGTTGCGAAATGCCTCCATTGCCTTCCAGTTTTCCCATGCCCCTGGGAAACAGTTAATAAATAAAATGCTGCTACGGCTGTTCATACAGCTAGTTTCTAAGGACCATAATCTCTCTTCAGTTGTGCTTTTTCTTCCTGTTTTTACAATTGTTCCTTGCTTTTCTGTTCATCTGCCCTCTTGGTTTGTGTCTGGGAACTTCAGTTCCCTATTACTTCATTTTGCACAAAGCTGGTGAAGTCCTCCAGCTCTTACACATTTTGAAATAGTGTGTTTGAATTCTACAGATGCCAGTATGTGGGAATCCTCCTGCATACACGTCTGTCTGTCTTTGATAGTGGAGAAACTTTGTATGTATCATTCTAAAATGAGAACTGAACTCTGTTTTCTCAAATTACAATTATGAAATTATAACCATTTGATAGGTGTTAAGTGATTTTGAAGTGCTCCTATCTTGGGCTTAAGTGATGTAGTTTCTTGTCCTTCCTCTTAAATACGAAGAGTGTCGTTCTGGTTTGTAACTTCTAATTCAGTCAGTTGATGGGTAACACGTACCCCAAGCTTGATGAATGCTGTTGGTTTGGACTAACAAACCCATACGTCTGTCGCAGTGGATCTTCACCGTATTTGCATTTTAGAGGACAGACCTGGGTTGATCACCGCATGGAAGTAAGAGTTTGTGTCACCTCCTGAAAACCTGTCTGTTCCAGTAGAGCCCGGAAGATGGACGCAACCTCAAGAAAAACATCTGCTTACTGCAGAGGAAGTTACTATTTCCTACAGTTGTACACATTTCTTTACTAGTGCTTTCTCTGTTTGATACATGCCTGTATCCATTGCAATCTCTAATTTTGTGAAAAGACTTCAAAGATTTTTTCAAAACAACATGGATATATTGTCCAGAAGCTCCGAACGTCTGTTGTGGTGAGATTTTCATCAATCAACTGTGTATATGATACAGAGGGAGGTAAGTACCAAGCACCTTATTTTCATTTGCATAATGCACATCTGAGATGAAGACAGACCACCTGGAAGATTGTGCGTGAGCTATTAATCCCACTCACTCCTTAAACAGAAGCTTTAGCTGTAAAGTGAAACCTGGCTGAAAATGGTAGGTAATTTTCAGTTTTTGAGGAACAGTATTTGTGCATTTGTTCCTTGAGGCACTGAAGGGAAGGGCACCTGCTTCGTTCCCTTTTAATTACGGGTGTGATCATTTCAACTTCGGGTGCAGCTCTTGTGTAATGGTTATTTGCCAGAGTATCAACTGCAATGATGACGCAAGCACCTAACAGTGAAGTTAAGGGTCAGCAGAGCAGTTATGGCAGAGGACAGATGAAAGAAAATTTCCCTCCTGTCTGCCTCATCCTCTGAGCGGCTAAAAATGGACCAAATACACCTGCCTCAACCACCAAAGGGAACGCAGTCAAATTAAGCTCATCAGCCTACCACCACCTCCTTTCATTTCCGTTTGGCATCCAGAGGAGGCTGCTGGCACGTTGCTCACAACTTCCAGAGGGAAGGCACTTGCTGAGGCATTAAAATTTGAGGCTTGCTGGTTAGGTAAGTTTTGTTCTTTCCCTCATGATACTAGATTGTTTCATTGAATGGAGAGCAGGCTTTTCAATCATCTGTCTTGGTGGTTTTACATTTGTTTCTGTCTGTGTATTTCTTGTCACTCTTCCATTGGAAAGCTTTTGTTTTCCCTACCTTCCTTTCCCACCCCAACACCAGTTTTTGAGCGTTTTCAAGATTCCCTAGTGTGATATTAATGTTTCCCATTGAGTAAAACTTTGTTCTTGACTGTGTTGATTTAGGAAGAGTTTCTAAGTGAATAGTTACTTCCATTCAACAAGTGAGACAAACTGACTACAAAGGCAGTACGAGTTTCATTTTGGGTCTTCCCAAGAGCCCTGTACCTTCTGGCATGGGCCAGATCTTGAAAGATCTCTCTCTGCACATGAGAAACTTTTTCATAGTCTAGTGAAGTGGTGAGCAAGCTGTCCTCAGCTCTGACCCAGTCTTGCTCCGGTAACCCCAGTAGTGCTGTGCCTTTCAGAAAGGCTGCTGTCAGCAAGATGGATAAAGCAGCTTGCAAGAACCTCTTTCGGACTTTTAGTCACACCTTGAAGAGCTTGTACTAGTAACTCGTAGGAGGGCCACCCTTTCATCTTCATTTTTAGAAATGTTTTTGAGGGGTGCCACTCACAGCCGCCCACGCTGGGAATGGATGTGATACAAGTACAGAGCTGAGAAAAATTATTTACCTATAGCAGTTTTTCAAGATGCATTGCTAGACGTGCGCTTTGACAGCCTTGTCCTTCTCTTGCTCTGCCCCAAGTCCATTCCATGTTTCCGCATCTTGAGTTTAGAGGAAGTACGAGGAAGGGGCCTACTGTGCCCTTCACGCCTTGTCTCCTCGAGACCCTGCTACAGCGGCCCATCTTCTCGGTCAGCGTTGCTTGACTAGCAGCAGTTCACAGCATGAATGTACGTGCAGCTGCTTATCTCAAAGGTCTACAGGTCAGAAACCTCACGTTCCTCTTCCAGTGGAACATGTACGAAGATTATGGACTTTGGAAGGACATCGTGTATCAACAAATGTAAACTATTGGAGGTAAGCAACATCTCTTTGAGGAACTCAAGGAAAAAAGCATACAATTTTCTGTTGATGGGATAGACACAGCTGTCACTAACAAGACCCTATACTAGTCCTAAAAAAAGAATAAATCAATCTTCCTCTTGCAACCACAGTGTGCATTTTGATACCTGTCATAATCCAAATTAGATGCTTATTTTAACCATGAAAGTTGTTCAGATCATTGCAGTGAAGTGTTTATGTAAAAACCCAAACAAAGTAACTACTGCAAATTCTTAAACACTCCTGGCAAGGATACTGCAAAAATGTACAGCATTTATTCACATACAGACAAAAAGGCACAATTCTACTGATATTTTAACAAAAAATACAGCTGTCTTCAACTAGGTCTTTATAAATACTTCAAAAAAGGGAGAAAATAAATACAGGATTGGGCCATGTAATATAAAATAGTCATCTCTACATATACTTTTTATTTCTATCTGTTTCTCTTCATGCACCTTTTTTAATTAATTTCAGCTGAATGGACACCAAAGCTAGGCACATAGTGAAAAATCTTCTGTACAAGGTTTTACAAATGTAATGACAATTTTCTCAAATTTCTGAAATTAAGATTTATACACAACACGTATAACCCTTCACTGAGATTTGTGTGAGTTTATAACCTAACAATTGGCATTCCAGGCAACTTTACAGAAGTTCAACTAGCCTACAGTTTGACAGAATTACACCAATCATAAAGATCTCTTGGTCAGTCTGCACAAGGAAAGATAACGCTTAAAACCAGAAATTCAGCAAATGGTTCTATCCCAATAAAATACAGGGGTGGGTTTGTACTGTCACTGCTGTACTTACAACACCTCTTCTGCCGAGCGCTAAGCAAGGGAGACAAAACTAACCTACAGAGCTGGTCACACTGCGGTCGTCTTACAGCTTTTTTGGTTTTGGTTCAACTTCACTTGAAACATTAGAAAGCTTATTAACCTAAACATCAGGGAGCAAAACAGATAAGGCATTAATTCTGCACAAGGTTAGCGTTCGTAATAGTGCAAATTAACAAGGTACCTCTTTCGAACTGGTGTGAGGTTAAATGTTTACTTGGAATCAAAATTTAGACTATTCCATCTATGGCTTGACAAACAGTTCCCTATGCGGTCATGAGCTTCTTTCTTACAGAAAATAACAGTGCCTGTCTGGAAAATGTTGCTGGAGTAGAACTTACCTGCATTTACCTTTTGTGTGGTTATGTGATCAAATAAGTACTTCTCTTTTAACACATCCCAGGGGTGACTACGTAACTTCAGATTCACCAGTGCCCTGTTTGACGTTCACCTCTAAGTCACAAAGTTAATCTAACTTCTTGGGACCAGTATTTCAGAAGTGTACTATCTTACACAGAATTCCCCTTCCTCAAAAGGTTAAGACTTCTGAGTTTTTTACAATAAATGACAGGGATGCATTCTGTTGAAATATTTAATTAAGTGATAACTTGCATAGCAAGATAAGGGGTGTTAATAAGCCTTTTTTTTTTTTTTTGATTGAATCCTCTGGAAGACTCAGTTATGGCAGAGTTCTACTGTGTTTTAAAGGGTCTAATGTTAACAAGCGAGTGGATGTGATAACGACAGGCTAGGAGTAGAGGGGGGAGGAGAGGTTCTTTATGCCTTTCTGTAACACATTGCTGCTTAAACTTTTTCACCGGTACCGACCTGACTTATAGCTATGCAGAATTCCAAACTTTACAGACTCCTAACACTCCACTGCTATATGGGCACTCTACTCGGTACAAAACAGTACCCTAACGATCTGTTAATATTATTGCTCATAGCTTACTAGTTATTGCCATTTGCAACTATTAAAAAAAGTACACAATCAGAATATGAGTTTCCTCTTCCATCAAATCTAGTCCAGAATAGAATGATAGATTTTTTTTTTTCATTTGACTGTAAAGAGCTAATCACAATTTATTGCCTATCCATTTTATTCTATTTAAAAATATATACTTGTGTCCATTTTAAAGCAACCCTTTAGTGTCATAAGCCTGGCTTTCCCAATACATACCATTAGTGCATACGTGGTGGGGGTTTTGGGAAATCCTACCGACTAGTGCCGTGGAAGTTGTTTTCTTTTTCTTGAATTGTCATCATACTCCCGGAGGCGGGCGACTGACTCAACGGTGACGGGTTTAATTCCACAGGGTGCTGTACCCCACACGCCAGACCCCTTTCTCAGAACTGAGCCAGCTGGGAGTGGCCTCTGTGCTCAGCTCGAGTCTTTTCACCCTGTTGCACTGTAAGGCAGCTGCAGCCCTGCCCTGTCACTTCCTCCTGCTCCAGTGTAACAGCGTGGATAAATCCAGTCGTCTTGGGGGGGTATTTACATGTAAACTCTGGAGCTTACGGAGGGTTCTGAGCTGCCACCTATGCTCAAACGGAGTGCAACAGAAAACATTCTGCAAAGAGAGGAGAAAGACCTACCACCATCAAGGAAAGTGACCATTGGTAATGGGATTTAGCAGTGCAGTATGGTTAAACAATCATCTTTGATTCAATACACGCTAGTTTTAAATTAAGAGCTTGTGCTTTTCCAGAAGGCAGGGGCAGAGAGTAAAATTTTATCAGTGCTTTTTAGCTAAAAGGGATGAATGCAGCCTACTTCCCCCTACCCACCCTCGCTCCTTCTAAGAGGTTTGTGAGATACTCTAGTGTTCATCACAAATCCTATTTTAGTAGCAATATCAGGAAAGTTGCAAATAAAGGAGATTCAGACTTCTCGCGGGGTGGAGGTGGGCACCAAAAAAAACAGCTTTAAGTGCATGTAAACATGTTTATAAGCTCAGGAATAACAGGTTATCAATTTGTCAGTCTGCAGCCATGTCTAAGAACTCCCCTCTCTCACACCAATAAATAACGTGGAGTTGGCTTGTAGGCAGTGACTCAGTATACTGACCACGGTGCGGACACCGTGTCCCTGTGTCCAGTCAGGATGCCAGGATGCTTCTCCTAATAATGTCCGTCCTTCTGCTGATAGTACTGTTTGGACTGAGCCTCTGCTGCCTGCACTTTTTGTCAGCCACTTCAGTCTCCGAGTCGCTCAGTTCGGCATCGGGGATGTACCCATCATTCTCGCTGTCAGGCTTTAGCTTGCTTTTTGCCCTGTCCTTCGGTGAAACTCTGCCCATGCCCAGGTAGGGGTAGCTGGAGTTCTGGCGGCAGGTCTCCTCTGGGCTCTCGCCCTGCTGTTGCCTCTCCCCCTTCTTTGGAATTCGGAATCCGCCCCAGTTTTTCACTGGGCTTGTGGGCATCGTAGGCACTTTAACTACTGTCTGATTAGAGTTTACTTTGACAAGACCCCCGTTGCATTTAGGCACTATATCCCTCCGCATGCCAGGTGCTGACCTACCACTGGAGTGGTTCACAGCCCTTTTATTTTCTGATTGCCTCTGAGAGAGTTCTGTGGGTCTCAGGGGTTTGTGGTTGTGTTTAGAAGTCTTTTCCTTTAGTTCCGCCTTGATCATCTCACACTGTGGACGATTGTCTCTTCTTTTTCTGTGCTCTGGTATGACTATGCCGTTCTTCTGCTGTGCTGATACAATCCGTGTTTCTGCAAAGGTCTTGTCAAAATTTAAAAAGCTACCTGGAGCAGCACCGCCTTCCCTTTGGCCGGGCTGCCTCAGCATGGATTTGCTGTCGTTCCCAGAGCTGTTTCTTACTCTGTCTCTCTTGTGTGATTTTTTCAAAGAGTGGGTTAGAGATGTGCCCATTTGTTTCCTGAAGAATGCCGAATGCCATTTCAAATCCTCTATCTTGGGAGCATTGGGGCCCAAAGATGGACTATTGAACAACACTGTGTTTTCCATTGAGGAGAATGAGGAAGGCACACCTAAATGTAAACACATTAAGTTAAAGTCAAGCAATGCTATGTCTGGGTAAATACCACTCCTGAAGGTACCTAATTTAACTCTGTTCCTCAGGGATGACGTTCTTCAGCTTCAATTGGTATTTGGTTGCCTGTCCAGCACATTTACGTCACAATTATGTGGCTCTGTCATGGCTTCACAACATACTACTGGTGTAGTTTGCTTTCCTGTAGCTGTGCTGCATGTAATTACACTTGTAGCAGATACCAATCCTAGCATTACTCTATCCACTAAGACAGAGAGACTCCTCAGAGGTGGGGGGGGGGAAGCAACCAGCAAGTGGATCTGGTTGTTTCCGTCTAACATACAGAATCATAGATGTTTTATTACTTACTGAATACTTCAAGGATAATCTAATTAATGCAGTTAACTTTGAAGGTATCATCTTTGAGAAAAGACTACTGTCAATGAGATGAGGCAGAAAAAACCCCATGTTGTTTAGCGTTTAGAGTGCTACCTTTTCAAAATTCATTCCTTCAAACTGCCATCCACGATGCAAAGTAGCACATACTAAACACTAATGCAGCGGCACTAATAAACCACAGACCTACTAGGTACCATATGGCACCTGAATGTAAGTCATGGTCTCTCTGTCATAAGGAGTCATTAAAGAATCGCACCAGAAAGGCTCTGAAGCAGCAAGCCTTTCAGTGCCCCATGGGTAAGAACACAGATTTACCAGTTTCTATAGCAATGTGCCCACCATTAGAGCTACGCAGGTTCTGGGTTTTTTTTTTTCTTCCAATCTGCTGATGCGTGGTGGCCCACACAAGATTTTAATGAGAATAAATGAGGTCCTGTTTGTCCTTCAAAATTAGTCATTAGCCTGTAACCAAACCTTTCAATGCATGTGCCTGTGGTCGGAATTGAACAAGGTAACACTGGAGCATACCTGAAACTCTTTCTTGTTCCAACTGCTTTGCGTAGATATTAAATATCTGTTCTTGAACTTTGCAAACAGATCTCTTGATTTTTTCCCTTCGGGTCACCATGTAAGTGAGATTCCGCACCTAAAAGACATCAAGTTGATAACGTTTACAGGAATTCTGTTTCTATAATGTTGTCAATCTGTGCTTTGAATTAATTCAGTTTAAGTACTATACACCATTTAAACAAGTTAGTAATGTATTTAAATTTAACCTTCTTCAACACACTTAGAAAAGAGTCTGAAATACCATTTAATTGACAGATTTTTCCCTCAGATTTGAGACGGCGACACCACAGAAGTAACTTCTATGAACACCTGAATCATATGTGTGTGTATATATATACAGCAAATCTAGAGAAATGCTGGAAGTGGTTAAATATACTCAGTATTAAACAGCCTAGGACCATTTGCTTCCTAGCACTATTTGCTTCTTACTGTTTGAGAGACAACAGAAAATAATACTGAATTAACAGGATGAAAATGTGGAAAGCTATTCAACAGTACCAGTCTTTCTGACAACCCTGCCCTTGCAGTATGATTGATCGAAATGAAGGCTGGCCAGTCTATTCATGCCATAGCACAAGGACATAGCAGGGACTGGAAACAGGAATTAAATGATTATTTATTTCGATCATCTCAGGCTTTTTTAGAAGAAAACTACACTTCCGCCCTTAAAATGTGACTGTCTAATCTAGACATCTGTGTCAGGTCCACAGCCATCACTCTCCTAGAGCTCAGAAGTTCTCTCTTTCCCAGCTGAGGGAATCGCTGAAAAGCATACGAAGGTACTTCCAAGGCTCCTCTCAGTTTGGCGTAGCTGTGTACAGCGTGGTGCCCCGTGGAGCACAACCCTGTAGGCTGATCTCAGCACCACTGAGGAGGAGACATTTAAGACTGTGACTGGTTTTGCTAAGGTCATGCTCTGTTTAAGGCTTCCAGTCCCAGGACTAACTAACTGTCATTACTCTGTGGATTTGAATTAGAAGGGATTTGTCCAGCCTGGTACAGTCCATGGCCTTTTGTTCTTCTCCTCGTCTGATCCAAGCCACACAAGAGATGCGTCATGTCCACAGAGGCACCTCTTTCATTAGGTGAACTGGATGACACAATTCCAAAATCTGTTTCTAGATGGATGATGCTGTCACTAATGTCATTCCTAATCAAGTCTACCTGACTTTATCTGGAAGAGGAGAAAAAACAACTTGGGCCCCATTTTTTTTTTTTTAATATCCAAGTTATCTTGGATGTACAATCAGTGATAATGAGGGACCAGTAAAATATTAAAACTACTACTAGATGGTATATCCTGTTTTGACATCACACTTAAATGGAAAAGATAGATACAGAATATTTTGAGATCCAGAGAACACAGTGACAAACTCAACTTGTTTAGCTGATCAAAGAGAAGATGAAGGGAAATCTTGAGCACACAGAGCAGGAACACAAGGTACTAGGTAACAGCCATCTCGCCCACCTAGAGCAGAGTGATGGGCTGGAAGTTGAAACTAGAAAAAAAAACTTAGAACTGCAACAATTCATTAGAAGAGTAATTAGCCATCAAGATCCTTTACAAAGGGTGCAGCAGATGCATGAGCGCCTGCTGTAAACCCTAGACAGTATTCTGGAAGGCTCAAAGTTCACCCACAGGTTACTGAGGCTGAGGGAGGACCTCCTGAGCCAGGATCCATACGTGGCCTACATGAGCCATATGCTGTACGGACTGAAAAAACTAAAGTAATTTCAGTACTCTTTCTAGCTCTAGCATATCTTAAACTCTACCAGTTAACCCAAAAAAACTCAAAAAGGAAGGAATTCAGATCATTACAGGATCAGATGTACTTAAGATAAAACACCAAACCGATCCTACTGAACTGTTCTTTAAACATTCACAACCTAACTGAGTGGAGTATGGTGCGCCTCCCAAACCTACTGCACAGACAGTCAAGGGAAATGTCATCCTACTCGGCTGTGTCAATGAAAAACAGATCTACCGCAAATCAAAGCAGGTTTCATAATCTTTTCCTTCTTGTGCACCAGATGAAAGGAGCAGAGAAAGCCCTCAAAGGCTAAAAGAGCTCCAGCTGGGGCTTGCAGTAACAGTCCACAGCCATCAGCGTTCATCAAAAAGCGTAAGCGGAAATACGACAATCCAGTTCTAAGGAGACTGGATATTACAACCCACGACCTGCTGCCCTGTGAACTAACCCTCTAATTGAAAAGGGTAATCGGTGTGCTCTCTAGAAATGTCACGTTAATGGTCTTTTCTGACAACGCAACTTTGAGTTAAGATGCAGCATGGAGTGCCTGCATGCAAGGGCAATAACTAAGAGCGTAGTTTGGAAACTTGGCTAACGAAGGCCAGCACAGCTCGCGCAAGCACGAGCAGTGCAGTGGCTTACCCGCTCTAGATCCTGCCGGAGGTGCGTGAAGAGCTGCAATCTCCTGAACAGAACATCCTGTTCCCGTTTAGCCAGATTGTCCTCTTCATCCTTCTTTGGGGTAATCAAAGGCTTATTGAAGTTGGCTTTTCTCTTCAGCTTCCAGTACTGATAAAGGAATCCCACCGGCTCCTCAGGCAGCCGCAGCGCTTTAGCCACTTCCAAAGACTCAACAAACGTGTAGAACTCATCCTCCAGCTGTTGGAGCTTTTGCTTGCGGAGGCTGACTCTGTGGGCCTCCTCCTGGTTCTGATCCATGCTGTGGAAAGGATCGATGTGGGCAGGAAGAGAGCTGTCCTGAATTCCGTTCCCATTCTCCTGACCTGGGCTTTCACTGAAAGTCTCATCATCTGCTTTCTTGGTGGAGCTGTGCTTGGGACAGTATGACTTAAATTTCACCTCATCGTTCTCTGCCAGTATGGTCTTCATCTCCAAGCCACGGTCAAATGCACAGGTGACGTGAAAGGCTGTTCTGCAGTTCTTCACTGAACACTACAGAAATTAAATTAAAATTAATCAAATATACATTTAAGAAGCCACACTGCCCAAAACTATTCCAGCAGCCAGGACTGCTTTGGGAGAACCACCCTGTTACCATGCTCTCCTTCTAAGCTGCGTGCACTTTCTTGCTCTCTTTTAATTAGGTTTACAATTTAGGGCTTTCAGGCCAGGCAACGATCTAGCGGCCCAGTGGGACAGGAGTGGTTACCCCCTCCCTAGCCCAGTCACACTATTCAATAACCAGCAAATTCACAAGAGGGGCATTCTTACCGTCACCAGAGCCAGACACGTAAGGCAGTGGTACCCAAAGGAAAACGGCCCCCCTCGGGCTGTGCCAGCATCTCAGTGGCTCCAGGCCAGTCTGATACTTTTAATTAAAAGTCTGTCCCAGCACCTGGACCCATGCTACCCAAAAGACCTCAACGGAGAAGGAATTTGTTTTTTCCCCTGTTAGCCCAGTTTTATAATGTCAAATACTAAATCGCTATCAATCACTACTTCACTGACTACAGCCTTCACTTCACCTGGGAGAAGACAAGAACAGGAAATTCAATTTTTTGTCATTTTTCTTCCCTCCCAGTGAACCCAACCATCATGGAGTGACGGGCACTAGTTCAGCTGATGTAGCACCTCATTTCAATTACATGCAACTTCCTCTTGCAAAATACTGACATAGCTATCACCAGCCACAAACTGAAAGGTTTAAATATATATAGGTATGTATATACACACACGCATACATATGCATTTATATCAACTCACACCTCTGCCTCCAGTGAGGCGAATTTAAAGTGGAAATGACCATTAGTGCTATTAACTAGGAGGAAAGAAAACTATGCTTAACCCAAGTCATCTAACCTTAAAGAGAAATTGCATTCCACTAGGATGTTTATACAGCACTTTGGAAAGAAGCCAAATATCTTTCTCCTCTGGGTTTTCCTGTTCAGGTTGACTCAGTGGCCAGGTGGCATATAAAGGTACAACCGAGTTTAAACTGCAGAAGTTTCAAATGAACATTCTTTAATAAAATCAACATATAAAAGGAATTTTAAAATACCGAAGCATCTTTTGCCCTTTCCTCTCTTACTAACAAACAGGGCAAAAGCAGCTCAAGTGGAACACCGACCAGTACAGAGGAGTACTTTAGCCACGGTTTCCAAGCTGCTACCATTTAGAATAATGAGCTCTTGGTGTGGCTCCTGTTTTATTGGGAGGAGAGGGGAAAGCCTGCCTCATCAGAAGGCAATCTGCTGGACCTGGGAGGATACGCAGCCTCGTATTTCCCAGCTTATTGCAGCTGCTCTCTGCCCAGCCTGAGACATACTTCCAGCTGCCGGCTTTTCTAATTGTGGTGCACATCTTGTAATACTCCAGAGGATCTCTCTCACTCTCTCAGTTCCTCCAGTTAATGCTACTTCATTTCTAGTGCAGTGGCTTTGTATAATGTTCTTCTCTGCTCTATAAAATTTCACAACACAAATCTTAGTATTTCTCTCTGCTAGCTTTAATGACACCAAGATTTAGACAACTCTTACAAAATGTCAGGCAAAACTGTAATTTTTTGTCTCTCCCCCATAATTTCAAACATAGAACTGTCTGAAGTGGCAGCCATCATGCCTGCATGTCATCCTGTGTCATCACTAGAAGGGAAGAGGTGGTATCAGAAGAAATATGGGAGGACACCCCCCTCTCCCCTGCACGCTAACGTACATACATACTGGAGTGTTCAACTTAAACTACTGTGAGTTACCTCTCAGAACAGGTCTGGAGAATGGACAAAGGAGTTTCAACTACGTAACAGCAGTGAAGAGGAAGGGGACAGCTCTGCAAGGAGGTATTATGATTGCAAATTTATATGCTGGGGACAGATTTACTTTCTCTACTTAACATTTACTATTTTATACATTCCTTACATGGAAACGGACTGATAGGTTTCACTGGAACTACTGCTGCACTGCTGTTCTACAACTTTTTCTGGCAACCTCACCAAACGACTTGGAGCAGAGGAAAAAAAGGAAATGGATAAAAACTAGTTTCAAAAAAAGGGCAATTTTTCAGCAATTTTTGTGTCTTAATGCTGGTCTTTCTTACCCTCATGGACCCTGTAACGTTAGGCTAGCCACAAAACAGAAAGAGCTCTACTTCTTCAGAGGCCTTATGAGACAGTAGTATCTTCCTATCAGTGACAGGGAGCTTTCTGTGATCATTTCACTGAAGTATCTGAAGCACTTTGAAGGTGAAGAGCGTTACCGCAATACTAAGTTACGTTTTATTGTCTTTTTCTACACAATCACAACACTGCCCCAAGTGGGTCACCTGTCCTTACTCTCTCTTATCATTTGTTCTCGAGTAAGGTAGATCAAAGTTTTGTCTTGTGTCTTGGAAAATCAAGTATCTCCTCTTTCAAAAATCTGGGGCTTGGTAACGTGTTTTCTCAATCCTTCCAGATTTTAAAATTGTTCTTAAATGGTTATTTAACTTTTCTAAGTGATCTTCCACTGTAAAGGATCTTGAAGTGCTTTACAGCTAACAACCCAATATAAATATGCACGTGAAATGACACTGCCCAGTCTGAAATGCTCTGGTGCAGACCAATTCAGTTCTTTAACAGTGACAATTCACAGGCTACGGTAAGAAAGGCTGAAACCAAATCCAACTGAAACTGCAAGAGAGAATTTCAGAAGTATGCAGTGAGAAAAACTGGCACTGGCCCAAGAATGTGAGTTGTTGGTATAAAACAAATGGCTTTATAGGGCTGGCTTTATAGTTTAATTCTTTATTGCATACAGAAATCATTCTTTTTGGACCTATGAAGAGTAGACATTTGTTTTGATTCTCCCCCTTCTTGCTGTTTCGGGCACTCAGCATCCCTGAGCTCACTTATCAGAAGTCAGAACGGTAATGTGGCACTGCTTCCACAGCAGTCGGAACTGGGAAACTCACACCCAGGAGGGTTTTTTTTTCCCCTCAGAAACACCAGGAGCCTCCAGAATCTACCCGCAACCAATGGAGGAAGTGGGGCTCATTTCCTCAGCTTGTGCCTTGCTTCAATCTCAGGGCAGACCAGTCAAACCATCTGTTTCTTTCCTACTGCTCAAAAAGCCTAATATTAAATGATCAGATACTCTCCTCAGCAACTTAAAAGCTGGACCAACAATAAAATAGTTACAGAAAAAACAGTTACAGCCAAAACAGTCCAATGTTAAGTTATACCTAAAATAAGAAATTCAAAGCTACAACTAGCTTTACCATCAAAGTGAAGGTGTTCACTTCCACTGACCCCAGTGAGAGCTGGGCATGCTCAGCACCTTAAAAATTCAGGTTGTTACAGGAAATACGCAACTCCCATTAGAGTATCCAACTTGTCTTAGAAGTCACTAAATAGGGACTAGCAGATAGGTTGCAGCAGAGAAGCTTACAGCATTCAAGCTTCATTTTTGTGTGTGGTTCTTCACAGAAATAGTTTTTTTCCCTCCTCTACTCAACAACATTTACGTTTTATTCCAATGCACTAATAAACGTATCAGCATAGCAAGAAATGAGGAAGTCTTACGGGATGACCTGGCTTTAAAGTTTTACTAGAGTAAGAGCACACTAACATGCAAAAGCACTTTGTGTGCAATTAAGTCCACAGTAACAAACAGGAAATCAAAGAAAGTTTACTGTGGATACACATTTTGTATATCTACTAAATACTGACAAAAGAAAGCACATGGATATCTGTGCGATTAAATTACCTGTATAGAAGCTCCAACTTTTTCATTACAAAGGCTGCACACCAGCGCCCATCTACTGCTGGGAATGTGAGAAACCTTTGTAATGGGCTCCATTTTTTCCGGGCTTCCGATGCTCACCTAAAAGAATAAAAGGTTAAAAAACGCATTACACTGTTAACTGAAAAAGGAAACAATTTTATCAACGAAATTAAATTCCTTGTGTGCATACACAATATTAACATTTTCCAAGTTCCTCAGTTTATAAGGGACTAAAAAAAAAATTAGAATTTGTTTTTTAAAAAAAAATCAGTTCCTCGTCAAAGAAATTAAATTTCTTGTGTGCATACACAAAATTAACATTTTCCAAGCTCCTCAGTTTATAAGGGACTAAAAAAAAATTAGAATTTATTTTTTAAAAAAAAATCAGTTCCTCACTGCATGAACGGAACAGTTTCAAGGTGAAGCCCACCGACTTAAAATTATCGTGCAGAATGAATATTTTGAGAACCCACAGGAATTCTCACTATCGCATCCAAACCTTCCTAATTCATCTTTAATGTTCTGTTTACAAAATAAAACCGTACTTTGTGTCCTTGTTAAATGAGCTTTGCCAGCAACAAAGGCCTCATTTTTTGAGGCCTAATTTTCATTGACAAAGGTAACATAATTACTTTCTTTACAGATGATGCATCATCCTGCCAGACTTTACATCTGATTGAAAATCTTTTATACTGTCTTCCTAAGAAGTACCATATACACGCTACACTCATTGTAGCAACAGGCCCTAGGTTCCACAATGTTTTTAACAGATTTCTTCTCTCCCAGAATCCCTGCAGCCCTGAACTCCCAAAGGATCAGCACCTACCTCCGGAATCCACAGAGCACAGCTAACGTGGACCCACTTGGTGCCACTCCGGGTCGGCTTCATGGCACCACCCTTCTTGGGACACAGCAAACACTTGGGCTGAACGCCAAGCGCGCAGGTCCGGCAGAGCCAGCTGCCTTCCGGCACCTTCAGGATCCCGTAACATGCCTGTATTCCCATTTACAGAAAAGGGAAAGAAAACGGCACACATTTCTGTTACTTTTTAGCTGTTTTCAGCTGTAGCCTCTCCGAACTCTCAAAATGTTCTTTATGGAGTGTCTAACACTATAGAAACATTAGCTTGTGGAGGATCTTGGGACGCTTTCATAAACTTAGCCAACCACATTACCCACCCTTTCCCCAAAACTTTTGGTAAAAGGAGCAGAAGTCAAGACCAGCTGTTAGGCAAAAAAACGCTGCCCGCTTCAATTGGGAAAATGAAGAATGTGTTTGCCAGCTCAAAGAGCAAGGGGACTCCTGACAGACAAACCCGCCAGGAGCAAGCTAGGATGAAGTACGGTATCACGAAGACTATACCTAACAGGAACTGGACCGCATCCAATTCAAAAGGCAAGAATCCCAAATTCAAGAGCTCCGCTGTGCAATACTCAATGTTATTCCAAAGCACTGGGTTTTACTTCTTATTCAGAGGGAAAAGTGCAGAACAGCAACTAATTAAGATCACCTTTTTCAGAAGACTGCATCTTTCTGGAGACCTCTGTCCAAATTACTGTCAGTTTTAACCCTCTTAAGTTTCACGTTTGATGTGATCAGAGGCTAAGGATCAGAGAACCCTTACAGGTCTAAAAACATCCACTTTCCTCTGAGTATCTTGCAAGATAGCCATTTGTACCTTACAGCCACATAGGCGTATTTCTTTATCATGAGTACAAATGCATTTAAGTAACACATGCAAGAAAACGCCATTCTTGCTCACCAGACAACACAGTTTTCCAAACACTGAATGACAAAGTAAACTTCTTAAAGCTGGGAAGGAGGACAGGCTGATAGGAAGGCATCGGCCACAGTAAGAAGCATCCAGGGAAACAGATACGCTAAAACTGTACCTGTTCTTTCATGCTAAGAAGACTTCTTAACTGCCACAAAAAGGTGTCACATCAAAGTGCTTCCTTAGCTCAGTAGGTTCTCCATTAAATTAAAATGACTGTAATAAATCCTACCTGTGTCCCTACTGACTGCCTCCAAGTTCTTTCTTCCCCTCCCTGCTGAGCCCAAGCTGCTGATACTAACGGTGTGTTAGCCCCGGAAGTGTGCAGAAAGAGAGGAAAAGGATATAGCACAAGAAGCGACCAGGCGAGAATGCCCAACAATACACACGGGTATGTTTTGGGGAGGCAATTCCTCACCTTGTAACTTCCTCCACACACAAACAATACCACTTTCACCCCTCTTAGCATGACACTTCTACAATTACATGTAACAATGCTCCTTCTCCATTACCTAACTTCTGAATTCATCCCACTGTTCAACTGTAAACTCTGCAACAACTTAACAGATCAATGTCACTGGAAAATACCCAATCTGTTACCTTTAATGGTTTGGAAAAGTTTCTGTCACCACCCCTACACAACCCCCACCGTGCCCTGGCCACCATACCTGGTGCACACAAATATTGCATTTGTCACAAAACACCATTTCGTTGCCATCTTCTCCATCTGGAGACTGACAGACGTCACAGACAACATCTTCATCATATTCAATCCCAAGTCCTTCTTCCGTCTCGATAGCATGATTCATGTTATCATAGCATCGTTGTTCAAACTCCTCTATGACCCTTTCCATCGTGTACTCATCCAGCTCAGGCATCCCTGGGAAACAGGAGTTGTTAGTTATTTGAAGAGTGATAACCATTGCCACACACAACTCCAGCTTCTTTTTTAACAGCTGAGTAGATAGAGCCAGTCCCCACACCTGCACATTTCATTCCTAGACAATCATGCCTATTCCAGTATAAACTAGGGAATCTGTAAAAAAAGGTCAAAGTCATCTTATGACTGTATTAAACTAATAGAAGTGAAGTATCCAAACCAATCTTATGAAATCCTGAGCAAAATCTTTCATAAACTGATTTTGGCTTCCTGGTCTTGTTCTCATTTTTCCTTCCAGGACAGCACCGTCTACAGCTTCTGCTTCCATTTTGCAATGCAGATGTTGACTCTCTGGTGAAAAATCTGAGAGTGTTTTGAACAAAAAGTGATGGGGGCAGAGCAGAGAAATCAAGTAACAAAATCTGTTATGATACTTGTAGCAAACTTGCAGTTTCTAACAACAGTTGTTGGTTTTTCACAAGTTCCAACCCAATCGGGTGCAACCCAAACTGAGATCTCCAGCAGACCCTGCTACACCAATAAAGGAGTTTGTTTTTTAAAAAGTGAAAAACACAGTTGAAATAAATGCAACGTCAAATCTGGGACAATAAATAAATGCAACATCTAATCTGGGATTTGGTCTTTTCAAAGAGCATCCATCAGAAAATTATTCATCACACCACAGCTACAGGCTGATTACATTATAGTATTCTATAATTCGAATTTGTTAATTCTATTAAATTACTATTACAGATCTGAAAAAATACCTATCAAAGAAGCAGCAAGAAAAATATCAAAAAGAGCACAGTGCTTCCCTGTCTGGCTCCCATCTCTCAGCACCTGTCATGACAATGAGCCAGCTGTAACACTTCCAAGTTGGTACTACACCAACCTTTACCACGAAACATTGCCACACGAACACCTGTGAAACCAAGCAAGCTATGCCCCTGCAAACAATCACTTCCCTTTTGTGAAGTCAGTTTAGCACAAGAATTTCTATATACTTAAATCACTACAATGAAGTGTAGGCTTAGGATATCCTGCTTTTGGTCTAAGTCCCAATACTAATGTTTACATACAGGACATGACAACTTTTAACAAGATAATACTCCTTTCAGCTCTCCCTGTGAATAACTGAGCCACAAATTCCACAAAACGAAGAAAAAACCTCTCTAGCTCCCCCACATCAGAAGACAAACACTCTCCAAAAGTACTTCCAGGTTCCCTTACTGACAGGTAAATCCTTGCGGCAGAGATCAAGGCATCCCATACAACCCAAACTGAGCAGCTGAAAGGTAGCAAGAGGGAACATCCAAAATCCTGCTGATGGAAGAGAAAGAATTTTGCCCTGGAGCCCAGAAATACTGCACCAGCAAAGCAGAGGACGGCAGGTTTTATACTACTTTGCAACTAAATTCTAACCTCACAATTGCTATCACTTTCTGAAAACCCCTTAGAGATATGTCAATGACTGTGCATTTATAAGGGTCAAAAAAACGGAATCAAGGGGCTGCGGCTTCAGTTCAAATGTTTACATTCATTCTTTTAAAGACAGAATATATATTTTCAGTACCTGAAGCACTCCAACAGGTATCAAAGAAAACACAGGGAATCCATAGCTGCAGAGACACCATAAAGGAAGTGCTGTAACTGCAGATCAGGAAGTATTTCACTTTTCAAGTGCCCATTAATAGTATCTGTAGAGTGCAGTGTCTCATGGAGCACCCAGGTACATGTTTCCAGACCCACAAGGTACTGCCTGGTACTGCCAGGAACCTTTCCTTCCCTCTGCGTACAGCAAAACTGAGTGGGTAAAGATTTAGAGCAAACAAACTACAACAAACTACACCAAAACACAACATCGAAGATAAGATTTGCTAAATTGTAGCTGTTCAGTGTTTCATGTGCAATGTGTACTTTTGAAGGTTATGTCGGTGTAGCCGAATGGCAACCACAGGGCGTCATGCACAGGTACAAATCTGCACAATGAAAAGCGCCCCCCGTGCACTTTATCACTTATGCTACTCATACCCCAGTGTAACACCGCAGTAGGCCTCCTCTGGTTTTGGCAAAAGACAGACAGAGGATTATCTACGTTGGATAGATATAGATCAATTACAAATCATAAAAAGTATTTTCAATTTTTATTTGAAGAAAGGTAAGGGTCCCTGCTGCTGCTGTTTTCCTAAAGATAACTGGAAAGGTAACCTAAACTCTCGAATCATGAATTGTTTTGAAATCATCTAAGCCCAACACTAAACCTGAGCAGGCCTATTTTGAGATCTAGAATAAACCACTTGGGTAAGACACCACGTCATGGCTGGGTCATCTGTTTCTTCCATATGTGGGTTTAAAAAGGAAAAACTTTTAAAAGAGTTATAAATGGTCAGTTTGTGGTTTACCAGGTCTTGAGCCATACCACGTATGGGCTACAGCCAGGTAAAACCGGTATGACTAAACTGGAACCCAAAGCAGGGAACTGCCACAATGCTAGAACAAAAATCAACAGTGTTCGCCAACATGTCCAAACCTCTTCCATCTGGCACAGCATCCTTTCCCTTGTCTAAACAACGTGGCAAAAGTTCTGTGCTCACTTACATCCTCTTCAATTCCACTGAAATCCTCTTCTGAAGCACACGCTTTACCAAAGCAATGCTCCTGTTCTTGCCCTGCTCCCCAGCACCTTCTCACACACAAGCCACCCTGCAGAAAAGGGAATAATTGCTCCCCTTGTGACAGTTCCTCTCCCTGCTTCGGAACTGGAGCAGATGGTCACAGTAAGGTTGGGGAGGTTCCTCCAATAAATCACTGCGGAAATTCCTTGCTGTCTCATTCCCTGCGCAATTCAGCTGGCGGAGGTTCTCTAAACCTCCCAGGAGTCCTTGTCTACCCTTCTTCGCACTGAACACCACCAGCTAAAAAGATGATACAGGTATGTGACGCAAAATAAATAAAAGGATTAACTGGAAAAAACTACCTGAATGGTCCATCTGATGTTCTGTTCAAGGACCTTGATGGCAAAATGGGAACTTTGTGAGAATTCCCTTACGAACTGTAAAGCAGCAGAGAAAAAACCCATCTGGCCAGATTCTGACCTGGTCTAAGCAGATGCAACTCAGCAGTTAGGAAAAGCGTGTATCTTCGGGCTTAATCACATCAGGTCTGGTTTCCTGTGGCTCCCCAATGCACATGATTACTACTTCTTCATACCTCTGTCATCTCTTCCCACTGTTGCCCTCCCTAACATTATTCTTAAAATTGCCAGCTTAAAAAAAAAGGCAACAAAAATACAAGCACTCGTTGCTCACCCATTTCTTTGAATTCTTCATTGGCAAGTTGCAGCCATGCTACGTCCACATCATTGAGATCATAGCGACACATGCTGTCTGCTAAGGTTCGAATGTCAACATATCCCAGCTCTGGAGGCTCCGAACCTGATGAAACAATATACTTCCTGGGACGTGTAAACGTGACAGCTTTCGTCTCAGACACAATCCTAAAACAGACAGACAAGCAGACATCAAGGTATGCTGGGTTGCCAAGAGACTTGTTTCTAGAGAATTCAAAATGCCTCGTTCTAAGTGACTAACAATCATCAGCAATCATCTAACTAAGCAAGCAATCATCTTGCACCACCGAGATGGGAAGAGAAAACAGTACAGCGTGCTGTCGTAACAGATTGGCAATAGCAGAAGAAATTAACTGTTGTCTAGAAACCCAATTCATTACTAGAATTCTAAAAAAAAAAGAAAATATTGGAGGATATAGCTGTGCTTACTCTTACCTGGACTTCACACTTGTTTAAAGCTAGATTAAGAACACTGTATTCATGTAGTGTAGTGATAGCTACCATATACACAGATGTTAAACTCTGGTTTAAGACTTTTTGTAAATTAATCTGTTCAACTACACCACCAAGATCAAGAAAATTCAAGGGAAAAAAAGTAGTATTTCCTGCTATATTTGAAGTTTTCTTTCTTACAGTATGTTTCTTCTGGTATTTTTCTGTGTGTGTGTGCGTGTGTGTGTAACTACAAAATTACCATCCGTACCTTTCCACAGAGAATTAGTAATTTGCACTAGCTTCACCTTCACTCACCCAAGCAGATCCAAGCTCTCGCATCCTGGGTCTGCATTTCCTCTTTCACAATCACTAACGTCATGCTGGGCCAAGGGCAAATATTAATCAACTACCTTCTCTCAGGCTGTAGAGGCTCCAGTTGGCCAACAACCACCCGTGAAAGCGTCTTTTAGCTGCAAGCCAAGTGAAATTTTGTTCGACCACAGGCATTGGTTCAGGAATCTGTGAAGTACCTACAGCACCTAACTTGTTCGAGGTCAGATTCCTGCAACACCACAACTTTGCAAGGCCAGGAGCTGGGGGCAAAACCGCTCAATTCACGAAGGACAGCAGTCATTCTACCAGCAGCTGGTGACTTGCCTCCGAAGAGCAAGCTACCTCTGTCAGTCCACCAGCAGCGCAGTTCTCTCAACAGAGAACACTGCACTTTCTCTTAGTCAACTGCACACACTGAAATTCAGTTTGGATGAAACCCACTTCACGCTGTAACACTGGTACCTCCAGGAGCAACAGGCCACGCTGCCAAACGACTGCCTCCTACAGCACCAGCGCTGATGATTTTTGGGTGCTCTAGTGCTGCAAGGGAGGAAATAGCACCACCTCAAGTAGACACTGTTCTGCTGGGAACAGCCTAAGCTCCACAACAAGCAGGACATCCTCCACCCTATTTTGGCCCCATCTGAGGTCCAATGTGTTGACTCCTCCTGTCAGAAGACCCTGATCTGCCACTACTGTATCTGCACACATAGATCTCAGTAAATCCTCTACCCATTTCAGTCTCAGCCCTACATCTTCCCCTCATTTACCGTATTTTGGATAACAATCTGAGAAATGGTGAGCAAGAGCCAAATGCTGAATTTCAGGTTTCTGAGGTGCAGAAGGAGACTCTGGAAGAATATGAATCTGAATAACCTTGTCAGCCTAACTGCACTGCCCAAACTGGTCCTGGTCATACTGCACGGTATTAAAATATTTCGGACTACTACATCTCACATTTACCTAAAACTGGGCACTGCTCTCCAAATCTTCTGTACCATGAATTCCTTCCTGAGTACCTCTCCAGGTGGACATCATAACCTCTGGGCAGCACCCTGCATATGCTGTCTAAATACCACTGCAGTGTTGCAGAAGAAATAAGCACAGGTAGTTTGGCTTCAAAACAAACCACCTTCATCTCTTTATTTCTGCGATAGAAAGAAGTTCAAAAAACACCACTTACTACATACCAAAGAACACATTCAACTGAATTATCTATCTGAGCACATGCTTACAATCACCCCACAGACTTGCTCCTTTCCCTGCCCCTCTGAACCTATTCTTGCTGCCCTGACCAGTCACTACAAGGTCAAAACCTTATATTCACTATTCTGTACCTCATTACCATCAGCTATCTGTACTGTATTTTGCTTCTGCTCCACACCAGCTACTATTTGACTATTGCCGATTCCATTTACAGACCACCTCCCTCCTCTCCCAAAGTTAGGCACAGAACAGTTCCAGCACTCCAGCACCACCGCAGCAGGGCACTCCTGGGGAGTTTTCTGAGGGAGCAAGCAGGACAAGAATCAGGCATCAGAGGGCCACTCTGACCAGCAGGTGCTTACCAGTAGGGCCATACAAGATAGCTCAGCAATGAAAAAAGAGTGGTGCCTCCTGTGCCGATAGCTACAACTGTGCGTGCCTTCTTTCCCCATCTCCTTCAGTATCTTGCATTTTGAGCAACATCCCTGTTGGACATTGGCAAAGAAGAGCTCTCTCTTAAGTGAGTACCTGAATCTGATACAGCCACCAAACCACCTCCCTGAAAGATACGGGGTGGAGATCCCCTGGAAGGCCTCCCTCTGCTAAAGCCCACAGGTCTGTCTCCTGGCCCTCCTGCAGCCTTGGGAGACGCTTGAAAGAGAAAGCAGCGAGGAGAAGACAACATAAGGACACATGTACAATGTGTGTGCATTTATGTACAGACTGGGCGAGGTCAGTGTGGAGCAGGCTATGAGCACTGCAGGGAAATGGTATGCTCCCATCTTCTAAACTGCACAGCAGAGGGGAAAATGCCGAGTTCTCCTTGGAGCTCCAGGTCCAATCCCTCAGAAGGAGAAGGAAGGAAAGGGTTTACCTCATGTGCAGGTAAGTTCCTCATCGTACAGACCTAGTGGGGCCGTGCAGCGCTCTGCAGGTTGCTGCACCGAACACAAAAAGCGCTAACAACCATTCCTGTAGTCCCCCTACTCCAAGGTTAAAACTGGCAGATACAGACCTAACAGAAGCAGTGTAGCATCACCCAGAATTTTTTGCTGTGTATCAGAAATCGGGCCGTTCCAGCCCCCAGCAGCACTGGCGGGTCATTTGGCAACGCCTTATGGGCCAGTCTGGACTTAGTCAAAGAGACCTAGTACAATTAAGCAGCAATTATCCTTGTTCTTCTCACTTTCTCCAACTCCAATCCCAACTAAGTATAAAATAGATAGATGGGCTGCAGGATGATGCTGCCCGTACAACTGTACTGTTTAATTTGAAACAGAAAACAGTACCTAAGTGTAACAAAGAAAGTAAGGAAAATAAGGGTTTCTTGGGTAAGACTTAGAAAATCTCACAGTAATATATTTAGTTACATGCATATCTGGATGGTTCTTAAAACAGCTGAAATGTACAACAATCTCCTAAGTTAGTAAATGAAACAACGGAAAAAAAAAACATGAAACCAAAATAAATGCCCTATTTCCTCTAGCCCTTAAGTCTGGCTTGTCTAACTGTTCCTTGAAAGGAATCTATGGCTTGGAACTAAGCACAAGAAACATCAGACAAGGGCTCTCCCAGCAATGCTGGGTGAGGTCAGGTCTGGGCTTAAAAATAGAAGCTATTTTTAAGGTTCTGTCATCACACTCCATTCTAATGTAATGCCGAAAATGATTCTCCGACATCTGTATTTCAACACACAGGCAGAGCAGGCCTGACTCTTGACCTCTCCGACCATTCAAAACGCTGAGGCAGGTTCCTCTTTGTCTCTGAGAACCAAGACCTTTCTAGCTAGACACTGTGGAATAGAGCCCAAGAAGGCAAGGCAACACAGACATAAGCTGCCAGCATAAACATACGTGTATTTGTTTACATTCCTCCAAACTATACCTGGCTACTGGTTCTGGGATGGTCCCTGGGCTAACTGGCACCTGAACTCCCTTTTCCCACTCCTGCCTCCAGGGGTCTGCCAGCACATAGTATTCATCAGGGTTCAGCTGGAAGGAGTCATGTAACTTCATGGCAGTGATCAGGTCCGTTCTGAACACCTGCAAAGAGAGTGACCAAGAGAGAAAAACAGAGACACTGACATTTGATATTCACACTCTATGATTCACAGCTTCAGGGTAACCATGGAGCACAGTGTGTAACACGGTCACAGTAACAACAGTGAACTAACCCAGCCCACTGCAGGACAGAAGTTGAGCTTCATCACGGGGAAAGGGGCAGCTGAAGGTGCAAATATTGACAGAACAACTTCCAGCTAACTCCACTGCAAGTCCTGGCGCTCACCCTGCACTGGAGACATAATGCTAAAAGGTGCTACCCACTTTTACCTCTGTCTTGGCTGCAATAAAAGCTGCAGGAGCTCTGAGTCTTACAATAGCAGCACAAGGAAGACTTGTTTTTTGCTCCAAGGTTTTTGGGTTTTTCTTAATTATTGGAGCTCTGACTAATCCAAAGACATTCTAGAAATTCCTTGTGGTAGAAATCAAGGCGTGACTCTACCATGACCAGCCACAAGAGGAAATTCTAAGGAGATGACTCTTTGTGCAAGTATTTAAAAGAATAACCCAAAAGATCAAATAAAATAAGACTCAAACTGGAATTCTGGTGGCAGCTCCCTGTTCAGCACAGGTGCTTGTTATTCAATCCGCTACAGACACCTCTGCATCATAGCTGTAATTTTACTTTGCCTTTGCAAAGGCATCCACTCCTACGATGAGCAGGGAGTTTGGCAACTTTGGCGCTGGCAGCCACGAACAAGCAGCGATACTGCCTTCAACAAGCCAGAGAATGAAATCAAAAGGGATCAACTCTTGTAGTGGGCATGCTGTGGTACTGCTGCAG
The DNA here is from genome assembly GCF_000690535.1 of Cariama cristata. Classification (NCBI taxonomy): domain Eukaryota; kingdom Metazoa; phylum Chordata; class Aves; order Cariamiformes; family Cariamidae; genus Cariama; species Cariama cristata. The sequence continues at coordinate 21,948 of NW_009626029.1, read as the reverse complement.
CAGCTTCATCCTGGCCGGCCACTGCCTGTCAGCACTGCAGAAAGCAAAGGGTGCTCTCACAGGCATCAGAACTACAAGCCTGCACTTGTTCAAGTGTCTTCTACCTCTTCCCACCCTGCCCTCCCTGTGAGGCAAGGCTGCTCTAGACTGCAGCAACTGCACTCCACAACCACAGATTTTTAACTACTGAATGCCACGTTCAAACGAAAGGGTTAAAAAGCAACCAGGTAACAGAAAATAAGCATCACCAGGACAAGAAGTATATAGGCAACATCTTAAGAGAAGTCCCCCTGCAGACTTGGTTTGTGGTGGACAGAGTCAACATCCACCCAGTCCCACGCTGCACAGTTACAAAGGAAAAGACAGATTATCAGGGTAGTGCTCCTAGATTCTCTTACTGGGCTGCTAAGGGGGGCAAAGTGATCCAGGCTTCCAGTTCCAAACCAACAGCCATGCTGTTTGATGTTAGCTCCAGCCAACTGTTGCATACGGTTGAGGAAGAACCAGATCTATACAGGCTGTTAATTAGACAGGCCTCCCCCAGGACAGCCATTTCTGTCATACACTAGTCACACACCTGAAATCTCAACAGATTCTCTAAGATTTTTGAGAAGTATTTTAGGGAAACAGTGAACCTGATGGTTAATTATAATTCTGAGAATATTTCAAAGTGTGATTTGCCTTACCACACCGCACATCTTGAAACCTCTCCTCCCTCCCAATACATGCATACTACCCAACTTCTGTCTCAGTATGTTTCTGCTTCTACTCTGCTTTTGTCATAAAACTAGCATAAAATCATGACATTTTTCTTAACACTTGTGTTGACATGTTCAGAAAAACTGCCAACATTAAAAAATAAAGAATAATATTACCATATGAAGGAACGGGTGATTGCAGGTAATGAAATATAATGAAATGTTTTAAACAATCCAATTACAAGTCCTGTGAGGCTCCAATCAAGAAATGAAAAATAAGCCACAAAGTAAACTGGCTCACAAAACAAATAAGCACAGCTGGCCAGGGGATTCTGCACTACCAAGTGATTTGAATTAAAGTAATCAAATGTCAAATGAAGACTAAAAATACAAAATGGGATGCAAAACTTGCCCAATCTGAGAGCTAAAGTAACTCAGGCCCTCAGCTAAATTTGTCACAAAACTCCTTCAGAAGCAAAGCTAATGCAGCACCTGACAGCCAAGAAACTCCTTCCCAGGCCAGTGGCCCTGTGACACCATTCTTTCTGCTCTAATTTCTGATGCAATCAGACTGCCCGGAGCAAAGCAGAGTTTACAGAAGTGCTGGCTCTCAGAAGCACTCAACACTTCAAAGCTAAAGGGTGAAACCCTGGCCACGCTGAAGTCAATGGGAATTTTGCCACCAACTTCAATGAGAGCAGGATTTCACCCGGGGAGTTTAGCAAGTGTCACTTTTCTGCCAGCACACTTATCATCAGAGTAGTGTGCTGTGGTGAGCAGAGACAATGTAAAGGGAGGGAGGGAGCGAGAGGGGGGAAAGATTGTGGAACAGAGCTAAAGGGAAGCACATGAGAAGTCCATCCAGGCTGAGCAAACGAGAGAGAACAGCATAAAGCTGCAAAGATTCTGACAACAAATGCAAGGAAAGGGAGAGGAGAAAATAGAAGCACACAAAAACCAGCAGAATTATCTCAGATTATTTCTTGACAGCCTTTCATGAGGTAGTTCTCAAAACTGGGTCTAAGGGGTTACTTCTAAGGGATGTACAAAAGATAACGAAGGAAAGCAAGTCAATCATGAGCAAGAATAAATTCACTGGGGGTCTCCACATTTACTGAAGACAAAGGTCTTTAACAGCCAACAATCAAAAAAAGATGACTGGAAACCACCAGTACTACGTATAGTTCACACTGAATGACGAATGGGATTCTTCCTGTGAAAACTCTTCTCTGGGACTTAGAGTCATTAGGGAGATTAATAAAGCATGGTTTTTCTCAACATCACTCACTCACTAATGCATCAGAACTACATGGATTGGGGAAGTACATTAAATGAAGCAATTCCATCTCCCAAAGCTAATGCTTTCCTTGCAGCCTCTACAAAGGCCACACTGTAGTATCTGCCTGAAGATAGGGAGATTCTGCAAGAATATTTCCAAAGAACGGGATTGCATTTATGTGTTACTAGCAGTTGATCCATCCTGGAAAGTTCAAAGATTTGTATCTCCCTTGACAGGATTTGCTCAAAGCACTATGCAAGACAGAACTGTCAGGAAGCAGATTTCTAGTTTGACAGGCACTTTAACAAAGATCACACACCAAGACCTAATACAGACTATGAAATAAATGCACCTAACGTAATTTTTCCTCTATTCACAAATCAAGCTACAAATAAATCCTGATGCCTAAAATACTAGAAGAAAGACTCCACAGCTATGCTGTGAACGGGTGTCAGACTAGAACAAAATTCACAGCTAGAAAACTGGCGCTGTCAGTGGCTGTGCCAACAGTTGAACTCCCTAATCTCCTGGCAAAAGAAAAAAGTGGCGGG
>NW_009626029.1:0-19389 GCF_000690535.1 Cariama cristata | reverse complement strand
CGGGTGGGGGGGGGTGGGTAGTTGCCAGCTACAATGTAGCAAAAAGAAAATAAAACATAAATCAGAAGAAATGGCTCCATTACCAGAACATGTATACGGCCTTGTATTTGATAGATGTAACTAAATGCAAATCAAATTCCAGAAATACCTCAGAAGGTTTTTGATCTTCATGTCTGGAACACGAAGTCCTCCGATGTCGAGATCTGGAATGCTGGGACCAGGTGGACAGACCTAGGACACAGAAATGATCATTTGCAGGCACCACTGCCATCTATCATTAAAAGCCTTTGCTCTCTCTACATACCAAAGAACGCCAATTGACTTCAGTGGGACTATATGAGTAAGGTAAGTAAGTCAGGCTTCTACTACAAACCTCCAAAATTTCTTTCAAAACGAACCAGAAAATAAAAGTTACTCAGTTGTAAACTTCTGTGATCATTGCTCTGGCTTTGTTTTGTTTATAATTTTCTACTGATACATGCACATATTGGCTGCACCGCACTTACCAGCCTTCCACTCAGCATTTGAAGAAAGCTACCTCATAACATGCTCCCCCGCTGAGCATCAATAAACCGCTTTCTGCAGATTAATAACTGACCTGGAGCTCTGCCGACAGCCTGAGATGCACTCTTTGGAGCTAATGTATTGATGTCCTAAATATCTGTATCCGTTACCCAGTTTTTACCAGAGCAAGCCTCTTCAAAATGAAGCACACTGCCATGCACACACAGCAGAGTCTACAAAACAAACTGTTGTCTCTTCTCCCCAGCAACTCTCTCTCAGTGTGGCTGTACAACTTTGCACAATTATTCATTACATTCCAAACAAATCATACCTTTTTGCCTTGAAAGCTCTTGACAGACTCTGTCAGCTTTCAGAAATATTGTTACAGGAGAAAAGGAAAAAGAGAAAGAATCTACACTCCATTGACCAGGTAGTGCTTTGCCACCGGAGTATATTACACCTGTGCAAATCAACTGATTTTAATTCAATACGATTTACAGGCACAGCAGGTATTTTGCACTGCCAACTACACCGCAGTAATGAAAAAAACCCAATAAATCCTTACAGGTTGGAGAGATGAAGGACTTGTAATAAGGTCTAATGATAGAGAAGTTAGGACCTGTATGTTGAACTCTGAAGGATGAACACAGATTTTGCAACTCTGGGCATTAACAATAGACAAACAAAACAGAATCGATGCAAAGGCCTTCCCACACTGCTCATTTCTTCACTGCCTGTGCACATAGATGCTAGGAGTAAAATGTGTAAGGTTACACTCCGTAAGAGCAACAGCACCTCACATCATCCAGTTGAAACCTCTTGGGAATCAGAAAGCACTGGTCAAAAACAGATTGCAAAGGACGGGGTAAGTTCTCTATCAGAAACAAAAGTAATTTTCAAAGTGAAGTGACTGTCCAAGACTTTCATTGGAAAGATATGACTGAGTAACAAGTAATCAGAAGACTCTGTTACACTGTTACGCTGTAGTTATGCTTTTGTCTTCTCTTTTCAGTTAGTAATACAATAAGGAATTTGCCCCAATAAAAACCACTCTGTAACACAGCAACGAATAACAGAAATGGTCAAAATTGAAGTATGGTACGCAGCAAACAGCTAAAAATCTTACCTTCTGAGGTAAGAATATAGAAAAGATCATTTCAAGCAAATGTTAGTGTTTTAACATAAAAGCTGGTGATTTCAAAGGTTTTTAAAAAGTCATGGGCACTTTTCCTAAGCCCCTCTATTTTATAATTTTCTGTTTCTATGAAGAGGGGGGGAATAAAAAAGGAGAGGGGGGAAGTGACTAACTGCCTTTTACTAACCCATGTGGAAAGCCAGACTCCCAAGATGGTTTAACTACCGTTCCATTTAAATGTTCCCTCGAAAACTAAAGAAAAAAGTCAAGTAGTAGCATAAACTGAAGATCCTATCAGCCCGTACCCAAGCTCAACCTAAAAAAGTCAGAGGGGAATAAGGGAAATCACTCAGAAAGTGTCACATATACAGCTAAAGTTCACGACAGAAAAACAGATTTTTCCTGCAATATAACAATATAAGTATTAACATTTTGACATTCCAACAGATGTGATTTCTTTAATCAACAGCCTCACTAGAAGACATAGACCACATACATGCCTACACAGATTCGTATTCAGTTCTCGTGGGTTCTGGTATTTTCCATCGGTGAGACATTAATGTCTGACCAACTATCTGCCACTGAGGGATTCAGCCAGTTAGACCACTGTATCACTACGTGAGACACTTTGAAATTTCTAATTCATTTGGGATCTGACTGTTCTGTACACTGTTGGACCTGGGGAAGGGAGCCTGCCTACAAGATAAGGAATTAAGAACAAGCAGCTGTACTGGCAAAGTGGTGGTTGATTCTGAAGTTTCTGTGCGAGAAGAGCTGGTGAGCCTGCAGGCTCTAATACAGTTGCTCCCAAGCAATGCATGCATCTGGCAAATTAGAGCAGTAGCAGTATGGTGTGCTCCTGGATCCTTACCCATGTGCTTTAATTCAGCTCCCATGACAGCTTGAGGACAAGTAAGCAAGTGTATGGGCTTCTTTTTCTTAAACGTGGGTATTAAAAGATGGATTTCCAGGTCTCTCTCACGCCACAGAGCAGCTACAAAGGTGAGGATTAAAATAATCCCTACCATATCTTCCATCTCCATTTGTTTACTGTGTCATCTGCAGATGCTACACACCAAAACAGTGTCTTTAACGTGTACTTTTAGACACATATCACGTACACAAGGGTTAGGTCACTGGATTAACTATCTATTCCACGCAACATGAAAGATCAACTCTTCGCACCAAACCACAGAATCTTCATTTTAAATTACTTTTTTAAAGCACTACACAAAAGCACACTACATAAAATTTCCACATATAAGGGATAACTCAAACATAGCCAGTCTTCCTCAGGATATATTATAAGTATTTTTTCCATGCCAACTAACTTCCTACAATGAATATTGGAAGAAATAGTTTCTTGCATAGTTCTGTAATAGCCATTTCCTTGCACATAAAATTGGTGAATGCACAGTGAAAACCCACAATGTTTTTAGTAAGTCACTGAAGAGACTGTTGCATTTTTTTGAGCAGTGTAAACTGACTGTACATAATACTAGGAGAAAAAGGTGGAAGAATTTCTCAAGGGACTGAGATTTTACTACCCACTAAGATCTGTTACTGTAGCTAACAGATGACCTTTGGCAAGGGTTTCACTTCAATAGGGGAAACATTTACTCACTGAATAAACAAAACCCAACTATAAGGCACACATTCACAGATTCAAACCACCACCACCACTTACACACAAAAGTGCAAGAAACTGAAGGAGCCAGCCAAATGATAGTAAAATACTCAGTCCATAACAGTATTAAATTTAACTACTTTTAAAATCTCAAATAAGAGTTTCAACTCTGCTTCCATTAAAGTTAGTGGCAAAATATCACTGCCTTCAACAGTGCCAAGACCAGCTCACTGAATTACCCAAAGCTGCTTTCATTAATAAGCAATGCACCCACTCTGAGTATACCAATAGACGTGCAGGAGGAAAATTAAGGATGTTATTTGTCTTTTAAGCATCCTTTCCATATTTTCATACCTAATCCAGAAGAGGGACCTCACTGAATGAAAAAGTTCACAGGCAATTACAGCTACTTCAGTGATTAATGATCTTTTACATCTAAATACATGAAGTAAGAACCATCCCTGGATTACATGAAAGGAACAAACTACTGTGATCAAAACAGATTCAAAACAGCTCCTCTGTGTTATAAAAGCACATGAACCTAACTGAGTTGTTTTAGAAAGATTCCAGACACGTTTCACCAAAATTATCCTCTTTATGCAAAATTACTACATTCATCAACCGTTTTCTGAATACTAGCCTTAGTCCCAAACTGGATTAGGATCACCAAGACCAGAAAAACAACTAAAGATTAAGACACAGTTCTGCTAAAACAACAAAAAAAACCCACATAAGGGAAGTCTGAATCACTGTGATTTGGAAGATGTAAAACTTTTCTAAGATAACATTACATACTTCACGGAAGAAGTAAATTCTACAGCAGATGGAAAATTAATGAGATGTTAAGAGAGCCTGTACTACCAAAAGCCATGTGAATAACAGTAAGTATGAAAAATACACAACTCTAAGGCACGAAGCTAAATAAACACATCTGAAGCATGCAGCACTATCATCATCAGACATCAGAGATAAACGGTGTCTTATTAAGTGCCTATCCTGTTACAGGATTGTGCAAGTTAAGGATTAACATAGTAGCCTAGCTAGCATCACCGCTCCAGGAGATACACCAAGATCATTCTGACTCTCTTACAGTTAGGATCCTTTCAGATGGCCTAGGTGTTCATATGTTTTTTCCTTACTGCGAACAACGGGAGGAGGATCATACTCTTGACTACATGCCTCAAGTTTTCCCTTTGCGTTTACCCACTTACAGACAAAAAGCAAAAAGAAATCCCAAACCACTAACAAGGTATAATTCACAGCAAGAGAGGCAAAGCTCTAACACACTACTCCTGCTGGAAAGGTGACGACTTCTAAGACTCAAGTAGGAAAACTTTCTGGTCCCCTAGGCTATTATAGACACCTACCTTACACTGTAAATACAGTGCTTTTATAATACCACTACAGAGTGTAAACAACATGTACACCTCTTGATAATACAAGCAAGCAAACAAGGAGTGTGAATTCCTTTTCCGTATTTGTGAAAAACGCTTCCCAAAAGAAAAAACGTGATCAATTTTAACTGTATCAATTTATTAAATGATCTGTCAAGAATATGTTTCTATGCCAAAAACGCCCATCAAAACAGAAAATTCCTTGGGACCAATAAAGCAATTCAAGCCCTCGGGGAATTCTACTCCACAACTAATACGCTACTCAGCATGAGCAGAAAAGGCTCAGCTATTCTGTACCACACACAAGGCTGTTGTAAAGCCACCTGCAAGGCACTCAGCTGTGTCCCTGGAGAACTACCTGCTGCTACAGCCGCTGAACACTTCAAAGCCTCAGATCACCGGGCATCTGAGAGCACTTCTCCCACCCTAAATACACTCCTGTTACACCCTTACACCAGGCAGCACAACAGAGCAAAACATAAAATCATAGAATCATTATGGTTGGAAGAGACCTCAAAGATCACCAAGTCCAACCATACACCCAATGCCACCATGCCCGCTAACCCCACTAAACCATGTCTTGAAGCACCACATCTAAACGTTTTTTGAACACCTCCAGGGATGGTGACTCCACCACCTCCCTGGGGAGCCCGTTCCATTCCATTCCACTCCATTCCCCGACATGGATGTATGTCCGGCTGTCACTTCCGCTTAATGCTGGCATTTCCAGATGCCTATACCGTTCCTCAACTCACTCTGAGACCAACCAGGTGCTGCTGCCAACACTCTGTCAGAAAGACCTGTAGCCTGAAGAGAAAACATAGATGCTCGGCCTCCCCATTTAGTGCCTGGCCCACAACTCTTCACAGTAAGGCTTCATGTCACTTAGTCTAACTCGATGTCTAGACCCAAATTCCAGGACAAAGAAAACAGAAGTCGACTATTCTAAGGGCCGTTTTCCATTATGTTAGGTACAGAAAGAGCTGTCTGTGCAGAAGTCTTCAGGCCTTATCACAGAGAAAGCAGCATGTATGCAAACACAACCTATGACATCATTTCACATAGCCAAATTCCCCTTCTCATGCTTCTGTTGCTGGAGGATTTGCCCATCTATCTTCCTCATCTTTATATAGCAGCATATTACTATACAATAATCTCATTCAAGATCAAAACAGAAAAAGCAATGGCCTTTTCTCTCTTGTCAACACCGATGCTACTTAAAATTTTGTGTCATTGGACAACTACCCAATTGCAGCTGCTGAACAACGCATGGATCCGTACGATCTCTGCAGCGCTTTACACCACCACTGCGCAATTGCTCACTATCTGACACACACAATGAAAAGCCTTCGCAGCTCCCTGCCACAGCAGTTCAATACAAGTTCCCTCCTATCATCCCTTTTCTCAGCAGCACACATTTGAGTTTTATAATCTTAAAGAATACACACATAACCATGCATAGGCACACATCACCCTGCTAACAGTGAGGAATTCCTAGGCCCCACCTTATTTTTTATCACAAGACCCAAGTGCCACTCCAGCTCCATAGCCCAAGGCTTCCCGCCGTAGCAATGTTTTGCCGTAACAGTGCACAAAGCTTTAGCGGAAGTTTAACACAGGTTATCAAAGTCAATTTGGGCACCTCCAAAGCTAGCGTTCAGAGGTTGATAACACAACGTGGTCAGGTCTTAAAACTCCAGTGTAGTTAGGTGTACTCAATATTAGCAGTCCTGTAAAGAAAAACGTGCCTCTCCAAAAATGACGGTGATGAGGATGTGACATCCCCTCCTCAGATGCGGTATCCTATCAGCCCAGGTAAGTCTTTCATATCACTCTTCCAGAGTGCCCAAAAGCATAAACAACTTCACCCAAGTCACCCTGCCCCAGTGAGCCTAACCTTCAGGTAAGATGCTAGTTCTGACCATTTGTCATCACTCTACATGCCATAACCCCTTTCCAAAAGCACAGTAGTGACCACTAAACTTGCTGCTTTGCCCAAATTCAAGCAGTGTAACTACGTTACGATCTGTTGTTTAAACGCCATTGCTTACCAGCCAGTTCAGCTGAAAACCAAATAATCTTCTTCACTCCCTTTTCATAAAATGCTGCACAGCACTATGCGCACTGCTAAGTAATCGCCACATTTCAGGCCAGCAGCGGCTGCAATTCTGTGGTAAATGACGTACACACCTAAGGTTGTGTACTCGGCAACCTTTGTGAAGGCACTCTTGGGATCCACCTCAAACACAACAGGAATCCACTGGGACGAAAAGCCCTTTCTAAATCTAAGATCCCCATCATTCAGTCAGAGCAATTGATATTGGCAAAATACGTTTAACTTTAAAATAACATTTGTTTAGCAATGATAGAATAAGGGTCCATCTAAATTACAGAACTAATATTGCATAATCCATAAGTATTAAAGCTTTCATTTCTTGGAACTGATGTGAAACCTCGTAAATCTTAGAAGTATTTTTCATCTGCAAGTGTCTTCAATTCTTCTCTCAGACACTCTGCATGTAGGAGTATGATGAATTGATAACCCCTCCAAGAATAAATGGAGAGGCATCGTGGGAGCAAGTAAAGTGTGAAGAAAATCATGCTCTGAATTTCTTGCTCACAGAAAACAGCGACTAAACTCTCTTTGACATCAAGGAGGGCCTGGATTTCACCCAAGCTCCCTCCAATACAACTGTCTGAGCTTCAGATCTTGTCTCAAACACAATCTGTCCACGTGTCCAAGCAGTTTGTGCAAAAGGAATGCCCTGAAGCTATAAATGGAAACTACTCCACTGCACAACCTTATATCACCAGGAAACAAAGCACATGGAATATTCAGCACAAACCACCTTCGCAGATTTACAGACCGATAAGGCTAAAAAAGTCAGGTCAAACACGGAGCAGGAAAGATAAAATGGCTTCAGTATCTACCACTTAATTAGAGTAAGACCCGGAATCATAAAGAGAAAGAGTTTTGCAATGGTGGAGCAAGTTGGAATACAATCTAACAAAAATTGCATAAGAACTATCAAAGCCCTAGCCAGCTATGCAGATAACAAGGACGTAATTGAGTCTGAGGTTAGCATTACTAATTTACTTAATACAGGTTTTGAAGAAGATGGCATGTACGTCACAAGATTTTTATGATGGGCCTGGCTAATATTAACATCTATTGTAGTTGCTGTAATACATTATCTGGAAAGGGACAGAAATTAATCAAGCTGCCAGATAAGAAAAAAAGGATTACTTTCAGGTGCCAATAATCTTAAACCCTTCCTCAAGCCTCTCCCAGTACCGTTCCTCTGTATTTAGACAAAAGTTCAAAATTCAGAACTATGCCCGCAGCCGTTTTTCATTCAATTATATCTCATGGATAAAATGTTCAAAAGTGACCTATAATTTCGGAAAATGAAATCTCTAAGAGCACACTCAGATATCCAGGGACCAACTGCAGAAGTGCTGTGCACACCTTTCACTGACGCCTCTTGCTCAGTGCTCCAAACATGCTGCTTTGGCCTCATGCCTAAATGAGGATTTAGAACTCTGATTTTAAGGGGACACAGCTTCATGATTTTTCAGTAGTTAGGCTGAAGGACATAAAACAAGTATTTTTGGGGGCTTGAAGTCCATACTTAGCTTTTGGGAAAGAATCAAGTCAGCGGGAAAAAAAAGAAGTGATGAGAAAAGTAAGGGTTCTGTCTTTAAGTTGCAAGGCTTTAAAATGCTGCGGTTAATATAAAACCACCCACACTAAAATATCTTACAGAAGTCAGTAAATACATGTATGCACTCTAGGACTCCAGCCATGTTAAACTTTCTTCTGTCCTGTGTTTCACCCCTAAATGAAAGTGATTCTCCCTCTTTTCACCTCACAAAAGCAGAGCACCTGTTTCTTCCTCTGAAGAACCACAGATACACTGATATCTTCAGTATAATACATCTTTAGTGCTTGGGGTACGAGGTCTGTTTTTCTGTCACCTTGTAACTACCAAGGAAACTGATTCAGTTCAGTGATCTAATGGAAAACAATCTTTGTATGTTCATTTATTTTTTTAGATAAATTCCATTATTAGTAGCATCATTATTATTACCATATAAATATTCAGGTTCCTGAGTTCAAGAACATAAAATGTGTATTTCTTCACGCCAAAATATTTTCCAGGTGGCACTAGTCTACCCGCTGGAGTCTACCCCAGACAAGCATCATCATTCAGGTTACTCCCAACAACATTTACCCAGTGACACTCGTGACAACTCTGAGATGCCTGATCCCACAGTCTACTAAGGCACACTATGAAAACACAACTTCAGAACTGAAGAAAGCCGACAGTTGGAGGCCCAGTCCCCACCTTGCGAGGTGAGGGAGAGCAGTGCTGAGCTCTAAGCTGAAGGACTATCACGTTCAGTATGACGGGAATGCAAGAAAGTGCCCCGGAGGGTCAAGAGGTGCCATCGACTGAAGGGAAGCAGATGTTTGACAACAGGATTCCAACTAAGCGTTGATTAAAAATTCAACTTTTCAATTAGAAGACGGCTGTTTGAAGTGTGCAGAATACTCTATTTAATTGTTTTCTGCCTCTGGAAACTCTGAGAAGGAAAAATAGCTAGTGAAAAACAAGTCTTCAACACAGAGCCCAGAAATTCACAGAAATTTATACCTTTTTTTTTTAGGTAACAAAATTCGCCTACGCTTAGAACCTGAGAAGGAAAAATAGCTAGTGAAAAACAAAGCCTTCAACACGGAGCCCAGAAATTCACAGAAATTTTTACCTTTTTTTTTTTTAGGTAACAAAATTCACCTACGCTTAGAACTCTAGTATCAGTAGAGTGAATCAGAGATACTACTGACAAAGTAATAATACAGAAATTAACACAGTGAGAGTAATCAGTAATTCTACTAAAGACAAGAAAAGATTGAATGAAGGTGAAACCTGTAAGGGGAGACCCTTGACTTTCAAACATAGTTGCAAGGTACTACTGGTAACCCCTGTAACAGGGAAAGTGGAGAGAAAGGGCCTGAGCGCCGGACATTGTTCTTGGGGAAGTGTGAATGACAAAAAGCCTTGGAGATGCTGACCCTACATTAAATGTTATGCCAACTTCAGATTATTAACCCTTGATCTTTTTGAACATGTGTATAGTAATAGAATGAATACGCAGGAACCTGTACCTGAATTGGTCCCGTAACTTCACAAGGGGGAAAAAAAACATCAAGTCAAGGAAGAAAAAAAAAAAAGTGCAATGAAAGGGAAGAAAGGGAAGTAGTATGTATTTCAAACAATATTTGAAAATACTTTTAAAATTTCGCTGCCTTTTGCCATGTAATTTATTCAACAAATTGTTATTCATATTAATTATGCTTTAAATTGAAGAGACCATAAAAGGGCAAGGGTTTGTTTTTCTTTTCCGAACTCATTTTCTTAGATCTTGATCTAAGAAACAGATGAAAATACAGTTTTTTGGAAAATAAAATTCAGTAAGTCGACAGCTCTATTCCAGATAGTTAGATATCAAATGACATTACAAACAAGCATTATAATCAGCAACAGATCAGTCAACCGTATCTATTTCAGAACTTCAATTACAAGATTATCTGCTTCATATTTTATTTGGTAAAGCCTGTAAGGCACGTGAAGGGATCAAAGAGGAAAAAAAACAGGTAAGAAAGTGAAAATAAACACTATTATCAAAATAAAACACTATTATATAAAGCTGCCAGGGAATGAAACAAGGGTAAAGCAAAACTCTAATGAAAGACATCAGCTTTGTTGCTACTTGTCTATTTTACAAGTAAAAACATCTCATTGTTTTGGGGAAGCACACATCACCTTTGAGGAAAGACACCGACTTCAATTTTTATAACCCCAAGTAAACTTCTAACCAAGAAAAAACAGGTCTGATTTGGGATGTTTTTCTTCCAAAATCCCCGAGCTGCAGGTAGTTCTCCAAAAAGAAGTCAAATCCCATACCTCTCTAATAGATTTCACTCGATCCTTATTTGGACTAACTCCTAATCAGCTTGCTAGTTCTCACCTCCTCCAATTTTTTACCACTCCTTCATTTCAGCAATAGTTTGCCTAAGGTTGTCTGAAGGTGCAGATTTGGCCATACGTGAGCAGACTCCCATGCAGCACAGACACACCTAAGTAATGCATGCAGGTGAAGCAGTCATCTATGCAGAGCCACAGTGCAGCACAGGGCTACCTTCTCAGAGTAAAGCTTTCAGAAGCACGTGGAAAACCTCCCTGCTCATTTTTCGTTACATTTCAAACTGAAGTCTCACAAAAGACTTCAGATTTGAAGATGTGCACTCAGATCAAATTAAAACCAGGAAAATCTGACAACTGGCTAAGTTGCACTATTGTCAAGTACAATCAATCTGCTTGTTTGGCCAGATAAAACACCTTGGCATCTTCCCAAACTGCCATTTTATCTTCTCCCCCTCTCTTCTTTTTCTTTCTGCTTAAATGAAAGACTATCAGTCCCTGGAATCCAAACACAAGAGACACAGATACCATACAGAGCTCAGTGCTAGTTATGTCAGTACAGAAACAGTTAAAAAAAAAAAAATACATTCTGTATCCAAATTACTGGTTTACTGAATTCAAATTAATGGTTTACTGAATTCAAGTTCTCGAAAGTTATTCCTCAAGTAAGATAATCTTCAAACGAAGTAAGGAACAACTTTCATGCACCATCAGTCTTGTCTACGTAAGTTTGAAGCAATATACCTTTCCATTGCCTAAGAGAGTATGACAACACTGAAGCAAATTTAAAATCCTAATGCAAACTTCTATTAAACACTAAGCTGTGGACAACGTTAGCAGATGTCTCCATGCAAGTTCTGCCCTTGTAATGATAAACTATGCTGCTTGCAAAGATTTTAAAGATGACGACCAACTTTTTCTCTTATCTTATTAACTAACACTGTACAGTCAATATAGTGGGGAGGATCATGAATCTACTCTCCACCTGTGCTCAGAATGACTGAGTTCTAAACTAGATCCTTATAATACATATTTCTACCAGTCCAACAAATATGCAAAATGCCTCCGTCACATAACACACTGCATTAAAACGTGTTTTCAAACTCATAACCTACTGCACTCTACAACAAAGGAGCACTTACTGCCATTGTCGTCAGAATCCTCACTGCTGCTAGGAAGCCGACGTCGTTTCATGATCTCCACGGGAAACAGCAGGCAGCCTGCAAAGCAATGAGACAGCATTTAACCCAAGATAATAATACACAGTCATCAAGTTGTGTTTCTGATGGCATTCGAGGATTTACAGCACACTAAGGAAAACAAACAACTTTAAACAGCATCTGAAATATGAACTGTGAGTATCTCAAGGATGCTTAATTAGGCAGTCTTCATACAAGCAGGTGAACAAAATTGGAGAGTATCAATGACAACCCCACCAACACTTTCACCCCAAAACAAAAGCATATTTTGTTCTGAAAGGTCTTAAAATCACTAAATATCTGCAGTCAACGTGTTTAACTTCCCCTGCCCATTCTGACACCAGATTTGCAATACAATAACGTTTTTACTGCTTGAGTAAATATTTACTTTGGCTAATATGCTTTTGGAACCATTTTATTCCTGTTCAAAGTGCCAAATTTACGAAATCGAAGATTAAAGTCATCCACTTCTACATAAAAAAAAAGAAACATCAGCAGTACCATGCCAAGTTTTCCCAGATTAACTAAACACGTATCATCTATGCCCTGGAAGGCACCACCCTCTTAAGGTAAGAGAGTTACTTCCTCCTGCAGGCACATTTATTTCTAGTGCCATGCCTAACACTAACTGTTTTTCAGGAATCAGGCCACCAGTTGGTTACACAGAAGCTCCTCCAAACTGCCAGACTTCCACAATATTGAGTTGAACTGCACATGGACCAGTGATGTAAAGGCAGAAAGTTCCGTATCTTTTTAACTGCTATTCATAGGGCGTTGCTTTTTTTGCATGTATTCGCTGTGGAACGAAACCAAATTCAGAAAAATTAAGGAAGCTGTAAATAGCTAGTCAGTATTTACATGCAAAAAGCTACTAAAAACTGTAAGTTGAAGAGCAGAAAAAACATGACAAGACAAGTGCAGAAAGGCATCTCTACCATAAGTTAAACTGACAAGGACTCTAGATGCGCATCAAATCCCCTGAGTCTTTGCCTACCACATATCAATCATGATAGCAACAAGGTCTCAGTGTTCTGCTAGCAGCAAAGCCCTCATACATAGCTCTGAGGTGCTGATCTGGAAATCAGACGCTGAAACACTTTTTCGCTTCTAGGTACATACAGAAGATCTAACCTCATTTTCATGTGAGTTATCCAGAAACCTTTCAACAAAACTCTTTTCACTGACCCTTCAACATACAATTAACTACTTCAATGTCATTCACTGAGAACAGGACTCATTGCAGTGAACTCAGTAATGCTTTCAAATTTTATAAGACTCATTCCCAAAGTAAGAAAACCCAAAAAGCCTAACCAAAGCCTGACGCTATTTCCAAAAACGCACAAAAATATCTTCTTTTCCAAAAGTGGTTCAAATAAAAAGAAATGAGCATTTTTTGAAGGAATTAATTTTATCATCACTAGCAAACGACACGCAACTGAACCTGAGACTCGACTTTACACTTCCAGTGAACTTAACACAGTTGTAACAGGCCAAGCATTGCAAGATTGTCTTCTATTTCATATTATACATGCAAACAGAGGTAGGGGGAAGCCTCCCTCCCACTGACTGGAGTTCCAGAGTGGGATTTAATATGGCTGTCTTTGAAACAGGGAACAGTTCTGAGCTGCAAACTTTGCTCACTAAAGGTAAAGAGAAACTAAATGGTTCACTTCACCAAGACCTTTTGTCACCATTTCATAGAGCAAAAGTTCCCTTACAATGTCCGATGACAGAGAATAAACAATCATAAACGACAACCTCTTACAGTGCTAGAAGAATTCTCTCCAAAAGAATTGCTTTGAAGCAGACCAGAACTTTGCATGCATGGCAGACAGACACGCTGCCAATGAATAAATACACAGATCAGCCTGCACCATCAAAATAATCTGAATACAGATCTGGTATAAATGTAGCAGATCCAGAGCCAAGTTTGGATACAGTCACTTACAAAGACAGAAAGCCAACATTCAGATCCAAAACAGGCTAAGACGGAACTGAAAAATCAATTAGCTGCTACAAGCCCAAAACCGGGGTATAAACACCTATCCTGTAAGGTACTTTTTCTAGTAGTTCACATACTTCTCCTGTAACTGAAAGAAATACTAACAGTAGCAATGTAAAAGAACATACTTGCT
This sequence comes from Cariama cristata, assembly GCF_000690535.1. Lineage (NCBI taxonomy): Eukaryota > Metazoa > Chordata > Aves > Cariamiformes > Cariamidae > Cariama > Cariama cristata. Next base: position 5,408 of record NW_009626029.1, on the reverse strand, counting down.
CAGAATGGAAGTATCTCCCATAAGGAAAGTAAAGAGGATATGGAAGGAAAATAAAGAAAAATTAAGTTCTCAGAAATGTAACCTCTATATTCTTCTCCTGTAACTGAAAGAAATACTAACAGTAGCAATGTAAAAGAACATACTTGCTCAGAATGGAAGTCTCTCCCATAAAGAAAGTAAACAGGATATGGAAGAAAACAAAGAAAAATTAAGTTCTCAGAAATGTGACTTCTATATTCTTGGTCAAAATCCTCAGTTCTTCGTCCATTTCCACACGGGCTGAAAAGTACTATGCAGCGTAAAGCAAAGTAGCATAGTGTACGTACGCTGAGACATAGTCCTAAGCTTCCAATGAACAAGAAAATTTAAAATTCTGCTCCTCCACATCTTTTTGGATAAGTGTATTTTGGGTTCATCTTCTCCCAGCCATAATTTCTGCAAATTCACAAAATAAGGGAAGATGTGGAAGTTCCTCCTTCCTACGATGTGTCTTTAAAAAAACAAACATACATCTTTGTTGTTGTTGTTTCAAGGAGACAATGGTATTCAAACCTCCCAATTCAAGCACTCTCCACAGCTCTTCAGGAAATGAGAAGCCAGAAGAGAAGCCACTTTCCTGGAGTACGGAGTATTGGATAAGGCAGCTCATTTCCTTGCCCGCTCCAGTCAGCTTTCTGAAGTTGGCCACATTGAAAAGCCTGTGTTCTCAAAAGTAACATTAAAAGAAACATCCCATTTGATGAAGCCTCTGTGAGATTCCTTTATAGATGCAGGTGAAAAAAAGAGGTAAAATCCAGAGATCTCATTTTCCCTGTCTTTGAACCTAACCTGAGTTTACAGGGAGCTAAATCATAGATGGAAAAGCAGCATTTGGTTTCTTAGAGCAAGTCTCAAACCTCGTAAAATTAACCCACTAGAATTTTTGTCATTAGAAGTAATAAAACAGCTTTTTTCAACTCCTAAGATCATTTTAAACCGTTCCCACCAGATGTTCACATCCACAGTTCAGAACACACATTCTAGAGATAACACTAGAACAGCTAGTAAGAATTACAACCACATAGACTGAAATGCTGCTGCTTTTAAGGGTATCACAGTACCTCTGCCTGAAATACTATCGGTTTCTATCAGGTGATGGTGATGGCAAAGCCACACAAGAACTGCATTAAAAAGAAACACGGATTAGGGATAGTGATGGTTAGGTGCAGACTGAGGGTGCAGGCTTTCCTGTTCTACCAGACATACACATTTTCCCAGCATGTTTAGAGAATACTGTGAATTCATGTAATGCCTTTTCAATCTTCAAGGAAAAACAAAACTACAGTAACTCATTCTTCATGGGACTTCCATAACTAAAAATAAGGAGGTATTTTTATACTGGAAAAGGCAGAATAGAAAAAATACCAAACTTTTCAGTAGAATTCTTTATCACATTCTCTTTCCTTTCCTAACCTGAGATTTGAGTGGCAGCAATATTACTTTTTTTTGAAATTCTCACTCTTCACAGTCATGAAAATGTTGATATTTTTCACTTGACTTTATTTTGTCATACACTTAATACACTCGGGTGCATATACAAAGCAGCTGATCCAACTCTGATCTCCTTAAAACATACTCTGAAAGGCAGGTTCATCAAGACCAACTGTACCGCAGCTAGTTTAACAGTACAAATTGTCTGTGATCACTATGCCTGTAAGCAAAGAGAATTCACATGTAAGCATAAACAGGATAAAACATTTAATCCAAGCTTTAAGATTCACACCAATAATACGCAAAAACTATGCACTCAGCCTGCAACACTTGCAGGGCAGGAAGAGACCACCCAGGTTACGGAGCTCAACTCCCAACAACTACATGCAACCACACAATTGCTGTTTAGTCCAGAAGTTCCCACAAAACATTCACTGCACCCGCACAGGCCACCAAAGTAACTTCCCAACCCCCTTCGCAAAATGTACGCTTCTCTGAAGCAAGGAAGCAGCCAACCAAGCAGTGCCCTTGAACCCTCTATCTTCTATCACAAACATTTCTACAGCTGTTTTTCCCAAATTCTTAAACCAGCCCCAAAAGGGGATTTGCCCATATACTGTTTACCTGCAGAGTAAGCCCAGCACTTGAAAAGCTACAGACTCCAGCAGCCCAAATATAACAAAAGCTGCTGCATCACCAAGCCAAACATTCCCTGAGTTTTCAGTAACACACGTGAATTCCCAATAACCCAGCAACTTTTGTACATCGTTTCAGTTTCACTTCCCTTGAAAGATGATTGTTCCTTCCTGTTAAAGCCATCCTTTCAGAAATCAGACAGAACAACACACAGTATGCCGATAGTTATTTCTCCTAAGGACTCTGTTACAACATTTCCCCCTCTTCCCCGATAAATGGGTAAGCGGACTCAGGTAAATGCTAGCCTCCAACCCAACACAGCTTTACGGAAACAGCCATGACACTGCTGGCAATGTTACCCCGTTTCCAAGGGTGGGCAAACAAAGCAACTAAGAGCGCTTCGTGCAACCACACGCTGCACCAAATAGTACAGACGGGGCAGAGGCCGTGACTTGTTAGCCACCAGGCACCCTCAGATGAGCTAGCCATAGCACGGCAGCACTGATGAGGCTGGCACAGCTTCCACCAGGCTCTGCTGCACTGCCCCACATGCTGAAGACAACGTGCTTTACAGAGACAGGTCACCAGGGGCTTTTCCATCCCTTTCATCATGCTAGCTCTGAAAGCTAAGCTGGGTTTTACTCATTGAAGAGGTACAAACTTCAAACATACAAATGTAACTCGGGACTTACACGGTACAATTGATCAGATCATTTTTAAAGGTAAGATTACAACGCCTGAAATGTTTCTTCTGGCTACTGTATTTTGGAAAGAGCACTAAGCCTTTTCCAAAATACTTGTAAAATGCTATGCAGATGAAATGACCAGACGATAATCCAATATAATCAATCTCAGGCCACAAAATAACATTTGGATTTACATATCCTTGTGGAGGCGAGCAACAAACATCTGACTCTACGCAAATAACTAGATATAGTTAGGAACACAGACATTTCTGCCTACTTGCCAGTATTTGCTGGTAGACGCGGTGCAATGGGTTAGAATCAGCAATAGGACACAGTACAGCAAATTCACTACTTTTACCAGTATGCATTATTATGCTCCTCTGTTCTTAGCTCTGCAAGAGATAAATTTGAAAGAAGCAACAAAAACCACACTGGACAGAAATAGCAAGATCTTTCCTTCTACTTTTTTTCTTCCACACTGAAGTCCCAGGAGTTGCACAGATAGAAGCGAAAAATATCCAAATCTTTTTTCCTAGCTTCCTCAGAGCAGAAATCCAGACATTACCCCACAAAACTGGCATGGCAGTGTGCACACATGTACACCCATGTGCAACGCAACGCAGAACTTTCTACGCTACTACTGCGCCGTGAAGAACATCATATACTTTTTCACTCAGTTTGACCTGAAGTAGAGAGATGATTAAAGAGAAAGACATAAAGTGCGTCAGTCTTTGTTACGCAAACAGCTAAACAGAACCAGATTTTTAAAAATAATTATACATGAAAAAATCCACATCCTCAGGTCAAAGATTTTACATAGCGCAATTCTTACTGAAGTATTTTTAAGGGCTGTATAAACCTCTAGGTAAAAAAGAGTGTATAATTCAAACTCTGACAGACAATTAACTGTAACTGTGTTAATGGGTGTCACTATAATAAACTGCACTGAACAGCTGCAGAGACAGAATGGGAAGAAAGCAGAATTATGACAGATGTACACCCTGAAGACAAACTGAAAAACTGGCTTTTCCTGAAAGTAACCCACTAACTGCAATGAAACTAAGACCTAATTATCTCTAGTACGCAAGAAATTGCTTCAGAACACTTATCGTACAAATGGAAGTAAAGTGTGACATAGTCTTAACAAAATGGATAGCAGATGAAGACATTTGGCTTCTACTACTGTACTCTTTAAATTGCTTGTTTATGACACCACCCCAGTCTTCACCGACACCTGACACAGCAAGAAAAAAAAAATGTTTTTTCCTTCTATGTCCAGACCAAAAGAGACAGAAATAACTTACACTATTAAAATCCACCTAAAACTTTGTAATTCCTCTTTATCACCCAGAAGAGCTGCAATGGCAAAATTTTGTAGTCACGAAGATACAAGAAAAGTTCTTAGATGAAATACTACAGTATTATGTATCACAGTGCACAGTACAAAAAAAGCCACAGGCCTTAAACTTGGAGGAAAAAAATCCTCCAAGTCTCATGAAACAAAAAAGCATGTTCCGCAGCCAAGAGTGTTCTCCACAAGGAGTATTTCTACTGACTTCAGCACACCTATTCAAAATCTCACGAGGCAGAAGCACAACTTGGACATATCAGCCCAACACTTCTCAGCAACCCACATGCTCATTTATGCACCTGTGCAAGTCAGCTCATAATGTCACCTTACAATCTGGGCAGGGGCAGCAAATTATTCCCAAACTGTGCTGGTGAAACGGACTGCCCAGCGCCTTAAGCAATTATAAATTGTCCTCCACGAATTAATTCAACCCACCCTGCACCCACTGCAGTTCATCTCTTCCATCTAGAGAAAGCTGTCAGCTTGGTCAGCTCCAGCCGAAAACAGGAGAGCGAAACAGCAGTACTAACCACATGGAGAAACCATTTGAAGAAAGACTGGAAGTTTTTTTTACTATATTCTGTGAATTGGGAATGAAATCAGAGAAGCTGGAAGGGAAATCTGCAGCTGTGAGGGGAAAGGAGAGTTTATTATTATTATTTTAAACATATGTATTAAACATAGCTCAAAAGCAGAGAGCGAGTGGTATCTGAAGCCAGAGGGAAAATCCTGCCACTAAAACGTACAACCCTTGCTGTTTCAACAATATCCTACTGAGTGTGAGAAAACTCTAGAAATAGAATCATAGCAAGTGTATTTTGGCATAAGGTTTATGAAGGGTTTAGGTTTGCAAGTGTGGGCAGCTTTTGACTTACTTAAAAGACAGCACCTGCTTAAAAAGGAAATTATTCCAAATCACAGCTAAATCTTTCTCCAAAAAGAAAAAAAATGAGGCTAGCATAAAAGCATCTTCCTGCTTTTACATTAAAATGCCAACTAAAATGTGCTGCTAAATACTACCATAATTTCTAATACTACCTAACAGCTATCCAGCGAGAAGCAACCTGTGTTTCACGCTTGCGTGGGGCCACACAGACCACTCGTTTACATGTCACACACGGCCAGTTCTTACCGGACAACTGACAGGTCTCAAGATCCTACGGACTTCACCTACGGGTGAATGTAATAAATTTTATTCGAATAAAGCTGTCAGCTCAAGGAAAAGAAAGAGACCGAGGAAGAAGTCAGTCGGAGGCACGCACTCC